>NC_079534.1:14788707-14831207 GCF_003711565.1 Takifugu flavidus | reverse complement strand
CACCCTGAAGTACGCGCTGCGCTGCGTGAAACAGGTGGAAGGTAAAGTGTTGCCTTTTCAGTCTGCTCTATTCTGGCCTTTGTTGCCTGTCCTAACTGGTCGTGTTTGTGACTCCCAGTGGGGGGGCGTATGAGCCCAAGCTCCAGGTTCCTTCCTGTTGAAAGGAGGCGTTTACTTGCTAATGTTGCTTGATCATGTCAGTGAAGTTTAATGTTCTCAGGAGAACACCAGGCCCTTGTTTTACATTATTGCTGTGGGTGAGAATCTTCTTCCTGTTCCTCCAGCTAATGAGGAGTATTTCCAGCTGCAGCGCATCAACGACAGCCAGCCTTCGGGCCTGGACGTGTCCTCCTACACGATAGAAGAGATCGACAGCATCACTTCGGAATACACCCTCAAGAACAACGTGAGCCGCGTCCCTCCTTGCGTTCACGCGCCCCGGCACAGTTGCTGAAGCGTCTGTGTCTGCAGGACATCTTTGCGGTGGCCGTGTCCCTCGGCACAGGCAGGATCGTGTACATCTCCGACCAGGCCGCGTCCATACTCAACTGCAGAAGAGACGTCTTCAAGAACACCAAGTTCGTGGAGTTCCTGGCGCCGCAGGACGTCAGCGTGTTCTACAGCTTCACCACGCCCTACCGGCTGCCCTCCTGGAGCATGTCCACCGGAGCAGGTAGGTGCTGCTCTCACCGCTCATCTTCTTGAGTTCACCAGTGTCGACCTGATTTTTGATGGGGTTAATTCAGCCGGAGCCAAGCCCCCGTTTGCTCCCGCCGGGCAGGATTGCGGAGCTTTTGAATTCAAACATTTCGTTTTCCTGTTTCAGAGTCGTCACCGTCCGACTGCGTGCAGGAGAAGTCCTTCTTCTGCCGTATCAGGTGGGTGTTGTTCGGTGGGGGACCATCTGCCACCTGTTTATAGTCTCTATTCATGCTTTCTTTTCCACTCTTTGTGATTATGAATGAGCCTGTGACATCATTCTCTTCCCATTCATCTGACACCTTTTCCAGCTCTCTGTTATACACAAAAGCAGCCCCGCTGACGCACGCTGTAAAATTAGCTATCTACTCCAGATACATTAAACATTGAGATGAATAAAAAACCAACAAGACAGAAATCTGCACAATATTGAATCGGCTTCCTCTCGGGAAGAGAAGGGCAGTAGCGCCCCCTCGTGGTGAGCTGGAAAAGGGTAAAATCACACAAACTTGTGCAGTTTGAGTCAAGTTGTTTTTAACTTGAATTCCCAGTGGTGGTAAGGAGTGCCGGGGGGACCTGCAGTATTATCCCTTCCGCATGACGCCCTACCTGATGAAAGTCCAAGACACCGTCCACGCTGAAGACCAGTTCTGCTGCCTCCTGTTGGCCGAACGAGTTCACTCCGGTTATGATGGTAAAAATAAAAACCTGCAAAAAAAAACCAGCCTGCAAATATATAAAGGATGAAGCTAAAAAAAATCTTGTCTTTTCTACCAGCCCCCAGAATTCCGACCGACAAGCGCATCTTCACCACCACCCACACTCCAAGTTGTGTGTTTCAGGATGTGGATGAGAGGTTAGCCGCGCTCTGCCACAGGCTTTTCCATACTTAGCCAAACGGGGACGTGGAGAGAACTAACAAAGTGTTTGTCCCCGTTACTGGTTCCCTTCAGGGCGGTTCCTCTCCTCGGGTATCTCCCCCAGGACCTGATCGGCACGACCGTTCTCCTTCACCTGCATCCCAACGACCGAGCCGTCATGTTGGGGATCCACCGAAAGAGTGAGTGACCGTAACCTCTGCCCCCAGCGTGACCCGCGTCCTGACCCGCGTCCTGACCCGCGTCCTGACCCGCGTCCTGACCCGCCTTGAACTGTTTCCTCCACAGTCCTCCACTACGCCGGCCAACCCTTCGACCACTCATCCATCCGCTTCTGCGCACGGAACGGAGAATACATCATACTTGACACCAGCTGGTCCAGTTTTGTCAACCCGTGGAGCCGCAAGGTCTCCTTTGTTATTGGGAGGCACAAAGTTCGTATGTGAGTGTTGGAGATGGAATCTGGTCTAGTCTGACAAACGAGCCACCTCCCAACACAGAAACCTTTTCTATCAATCAGGGGCCCCGTGAATGAAGATGTTTTTGTGGCCCCGACCTCTGCGGCCGAGGTGAAGACGGTGGACTCCGACATTCAGGAGGTCACTGAGCAGATCCACCGGCTGCTCCTGCAGGTGAGCACATGGGGATCATAGTGGGGGGGGGGCAACGGCAGCGATGGCGTGAGTCTCAGGAGCAAACGAGGAGCGCCCGAGTGACATTCAGGAGTTTAAGCCCTCCCTCTTTCTTCTGTGATCAGCCAGTTCACACCAGCGGGTCCAGCGGCTACAGCAGCCTCCCCAGAACCGACCACATCTTCAGCATGACCTCCTCGAGTGAGGACAACTGCTGCGGCGACAAGATGGCGGAGCAGGAGGAGGAAACGTGCAGCAAGAGCAGACCTGTAAGTGATCGATCCACGTGGTGTCACTATTGATTGAAAAACTCCGTTCTCTGAACGTGGGATTCTTCTCTCACCAGCGCACCTTTCAGGAAATCTGTAAGGGAGTTCATCTTCAGAAGAACCAAGAGCAGCAGGCAAACAAGGCAGACAACAAGAAGAACAGCAGTAAGATCAGCTCAGAACAGCACCTGGGTGCCGTCGCTGAGACGCCTCCATGTTCTAACCACTGTCCCCCCCCAGTAGAGGCGGCAGAGAGGAGTCCTGCAGTGGTGCGGCCCAAAGACTCGGCAGCTCTCCTAAACCCCAGGGAGCCCGGGGCCGCCGTGGAGGAGAGCAGGCCCTCCTCTTTCCAGGAGATGACCTTCAACGAGCAAACCATCTACTCCTACCAGCAGATCAGCTGTCTGGACAGTGTTGTCAGGTGATGTGACGCCAAAGCTTCAGGAGGAGGTCCTCCTGTTGTTGGGAGCAGCTCCCCTCATCGTTGTGGTGTGCTGGTTCTCAGGTACTTGGAGAGCTGCAGTGTTCCCATCAGCATGAAGAGGAGGTGCCGGTCTTCCTCGAACACCACGTCTTCTAACTCGGATGACTGCAAACAGAAAGGCTCCGGTCAGGTGCAGGTGTCAGCAGGTGCGTTTCCCTCCCTCTGCTCCCCCCACCAACGCCACAGTTACTTAGTATCAGCTCATCTCACGATACAGTTCAGGGACAAACTCAGCTGCAGGACCTTGGTGCTCAGCATCTTGCTGAAGAACCCTTTGACCTGCCGCAGGGTCCTGACAGCTAACCCAGGGCCACTGGAGCGACTACTCTAGCACCACAATCTCTTGTGTGTTCTCTTTGGCAGCACCCGCCATGCCGAAGGACCAGTCTGGTCTCTCACCTTTGGACGTTCCAGACAAAAAGTCCGGTGACGCAGCGGTAGTGGGGACCTCACTGCCTCTTCCTGTCCCTAACAAACCGGAAAGTGTGGTCTCCATAACCAGCCAGTGTAGCTACAGTAGCACAATAGTGCATGTTGGTGACAAGAAACCTCAACCAGATTCAGGTACATTGTGGTGGAGAAAAACCCGATTTCTTCTCTTGTTGCTCTTATTGTTCATCCAGCTGATAAAGCTGCAGCCTTTCAGCTAATGGGCAGCTGGTGTCTGAGCCAGGACAGGTTCTGTTTGCAGTTCTAGACTCGGAGCGGAGACGGGACAACCCCTTAACAACACGTAACCCTTCATCCACACAGAGATCATAGAGGACACACCAGGAACGGGAGAGACGATGGAATCTGGCCAGAGCTCCTGCGCTCCTCCTCCTTTGGCCGTATCGCCTCCCAGCCAGGAGAGGGAGGCCTACAAGAAACTGGGACTGACCAAGCAGGTTCTGGCCGCCCACACGCAGAAGGAGGAACAGGCCTTCCTGTACCGCTTCAGGAAGCTGCGTGGACTGTCCCTCAAGGCCAACTGCTCTCCGGTATCCATGTACCTGGAGAGGCAGCGGGAACAGATCAACAGTAACGGTAGGTCTGAGGAACGGTCACAACTAGCAACGATAGCCAGAGGTTACCAAGGTTACCGTGCTTCTAGTTTCAGTCCTCCAGTCACATGGTTCTGTAAGCACCGATGCGGTTTTCTTTCCAAGGATGCTGATGTCATCACAGTGACTATGACCTGGTATCGATATTCCTTTTCACCCCCAGCTGCTCCCACCGCTGGCTCCTGCAAGCCGGGGGCCAGACCCACCGGCCGGCGCGGAACCAGACTTAAGAAGACAAAGTCGAAGCGAGCCAAGCAGATGGAGTCCTCGGACAGCACGGCGTCCCAATGCAGACAGCAGCAGCAGCTGCCTCGTCTGAACCAGGGTCTCAATGTCACCTCGTGGTCTGCTTCTGACACCTCCCAGTCCGCCTTCCCCCTGGCCTACCCCTCCATGATTCAAGGATTCCCCCTGCAGGTGTACCCCAGCACCGGTTCTGCAGCTCCCGCCACAGACGCTACCTTGCTGGGCTGCAGCAGCAACAACCAGGCCTCTCAGACCCTCGCAGGCCCTTCGTCCATCCAGCCAGCTCCATTCCCCCCCCCCATGCTCACGCCGATTGTTGCTTTAGTGCTGCCTGACTACCTGTATCCTCCTCTGGCCAGCAGGATGGCCCCCCCTCCGCCGGTCTACCACCCCCCAGACGCCCCTGGCTTCCCCGCCCAGATGCATCCCTTTTCTCCGAATGCCTTCTTGGGCCAGTTTTCATTCTCGGCTGCGCCTCCGCTGAGTGTCCAGAACCCCTTCAGCTCCCAGCACCGTTTCCCATCTCAAGCCAGCTTCCTGACGCCGTCCGTCTGCTTCCCACCATCCACGGAAACGCCGAAGGCCCCCGCGGAGGGCCAGTCTCGCTCCACCACGCCACAGTATGGAGGATGTGGAGGCCCAACATCTCCGCCCATCTTCCACTCCAGCTGCAGCTCCCCCCTCAACCTCCTGGAGCTGGAGCTGTCTGTGGACAGGCAGGACAGCACAGCGCTCCCTCCTGGAGGACAAGGGACTAGCATGGCCGAGAGGGAGAAAGGAGCAGGCGGTATCCAGGCCAACGACAGGGAGCCAAAGCAGGTAACCACGCCCCCCCCCCTCCCTGCAAATATCACCATTACTTTTAACTTTCATATTTAGAAAGGCTGTAGAATGTGAAGTCCTCCCTGAGCAATTCGGTTGGTTTGAACTCTCTGAGGCTGATGTTCGGGTCAGCCCAGCTTGGCCCCCCTTGGCTGTTCGGGGTCCCACGCCATCGGCCCCCGATTCCCCACATTATCAACTGTTCAGCTGCAGCCGTTTTTGTTGCTTATCTTGCCTATGCTTTGTTTAGAGTCCAAAAAGTCTGGACTCGTCCAGTGATGTGTGGCCTGGGGTGTTAACACATGATGTTATTATCCCTTACACCCTATAGCCATCTCTCAGTCTCCTTGGTCCACCAGGACCCTTGTATTGCGAGGACACGTCCTGTGTCTGTGAGCATTTGTCTTGGGATAAAGTGTTCTCATTGCTGAGAAAAGAGGTAGGCGAATCATCGGCCCTCTCCAAACCCATTCCTCATGATTCCATATGTCAGTTCTAACTGTTTCACTCATTTTCCTTCTGAATTCTGCTCTAGACAGCTGTGTTTAACGCCGCCCATCTTAGTTGTGTAGCAGTGCTAATCATTCTGCTAAACCGGGTGTTTGCTCAGGTGTCTCCATGGCCGTGGCAGGAATGTTCCCTTTTAGACGCTCCCCACCACAGCACCAAGCTAATGATAACATGTTGTTGCTGGTCATGGTCACGATGGGCGCGCACGGCGCCCAGCTCCTCGCAGCAGCACATTCCCGCATCCGATCCCGAGTTCTTTCCATTGACTGTGTTAATAGAACCTCGTTAATGTTTGTGTTCCCACAGGCGAGTTCGCGCGGCGACGGGAACAACAGTGACATCAACACTCTGTCCAGCGACATGTTGGACATTATTCTCCACGAGGATTCTTGTTCGGCCACCTCGGGATCGATGGGCTCGGGGTCCAACGGCTGTGGAACGTCAGCCAGTGGAACCTCCAACAGCGGAACGTCCAAGAGCAGAGAATCAGCCAGTGGAACCTCTGGCAGTGGAACAGGTTCAGGAGCTTTTACCTTCTCACCCTAAACACGAGTTGTAGTAGAAATGTGCCTCTTGGGTGAGTCCGTCCACCAGAATGATGGCAGCAGTTTCTCATATCCTTCAGGAAGCAACAACAGTAGCAGCTACTTTGGCAGCGTGGACTCATCCCAGAACAGCCAGAAGGTCACCAGTCACTTGAGCAGCAGCGAGGGAAGAGCCGTGGAGATGGATCAGAGCCCACAGTCCATCACGTATGCACTGCAGGACCCTCTGTGGCTGCCCTCGGCCAACACAGATGAAAAGTTAATGATGACCTATCAGCTGCCCTCACGGTGAGTCGCACAGTGGGCCTGCACGTGGTTAAGCAACTTAGCTTTTCTGACAGTGGGCTCATCTACTTCTGATAACAAGCCAAAGTCATCAAGAGTTTCTCATGTTTTTGACTTTTAAGAACGTGAGTCTGCAGTTGTGTTGTGTCACCGCTAGATGGCACTCGGGTGTAGTCGTCCTGGTGTGTGGAATGATGAGAAACTAGCTACCCAGCACTGTAGGCTCCACACTTACTGAAAAACACCAAACTAGAAAGTTGTTTTAGCAACTTGGTGCTCAGGAGCTTTCCGCTGCTCCATAAGCCCACGATTTAATGGCTAGATGGTTTAAATGCCGACATGTGACCTTAGAATGTGCCTGTCTGGATCTGCAGGGACATCCAGAGAATGCTGAAAGAGGACAGAGACAAGCTGGTGCAGCTGCAGAAGAACCAGCCATGTTTCTCAGAACAGCAGAAGAAGGAGCTGGTGGAGGTCCATTCCTGGATCAAGAAGGGAGTTCTGCCCGAGGCGATTGACAACAAGGTAGACTGAGTCACTTCTTTTTATATGGACTCCTTCATACCATGAAACCTTCATACCACGTGCCTTCTGGGCTGTCCAGGGCTGTTCCTGCTGCGATGGAAGCTTGGAGGCGGCGGTGACTGAGGTGGCGGAGAATCAGCCAGACCTGGACACCCTGGATGCGGAGACGTGGAGCAGCGGCTGCCAGCGGAGGCCCGGAGAGGATCCCACCAACGCTGCTGTCATTTCCTGCCACGTCACATCTGCTGCCTCCAACACACAGACACAAGCAGCAAGGCAATAAACCACTGAAGCCTCAGAGAACGGCGCCGCCAGCGTCACATCCGGGGCCGGCTGCTCCGCACGCTCCTCGTCTTTGTCACGTTTTACTGATGGCGGGCTCGGTGAGAACGCCTCTTTGCTCACTGTCCTGCTGCACCGGCTGAGGCGGAGCTCCTGCGGGAGCCCCCCAGGAGCTCCGCAGACCCAGGAGGACAGTAGACGTCCCACAACAGGCTGCCGTTGGACCTCTGTTGCTCCTCCCCTGTCGTTAGGAGGCCTGGGCGAGGTGGAACGCCATGAAATGATTCTAAACTGCACTGAGAAAAACACATCTGATGCAAATCATAAGCTATTTTTAATCAGCGGCCCGACGGCTTTGTGCCGCGCTGCCACTTCTGCTGCTCCGTCTTCGTCTCTGTGGTTTTACAGATGCTTCTTTTTATTTATATTTCCACGCAAGTGCGAATATTTGGTTTGTCCGTTGTTGTACGGGGATTTTGCCTCTTTTTCTGGAGCTGAAAAGGAAAATGGGCTGTGGGCAGGACCAAGAATGTGTGTTTATCGTGCATCATCATCATCATCACTCGGTGAGGGTGAAGACGAATGGTGGCGTCTCAGGTGAAAGTGCCAGTTGCAGCACATGTGGCCACGTCAGAGGTCAGAGGTCAGAGGTGAAGGTCTTGCACACTGTCGCAGGGACGATGGAGGACTTGGAAGTTCTCAGCATCACCACAATCCTGACTCGGATCTTTGAGCAGAAGATTCTCACAATGCACCTTTGATTTTTAGTTTCTTTCCCCTAAAGTGATTTTTTTTTAGATTTAAATGGTGGATTTTCTGTTGTAATTGGTTTATTTTTCTCTAATAAAATGTTCCAGATTTTGGTGATTTTGCCTTTATTCCTGTGGGATCTTATGAAATGTCTGTTTCTGTGAGTGAACTGAAGCTCCACGAACGAAGAGGATCACACGCCGGGATCGGTCGGGATCGCCTCCGCTGTGGGCTGCAGCCCGGCCGGATCAAAGCGGCCCTGTCCTCGTCCCTCCCCCACCCCCGCCTTCACACCTCAACCAGGGCAACAACCCCCCCCTCCCCCCCGCGGGGCTCGTCTGCACCTCCAGACACCCGCAGGTCGCCGGTCTGACCCTAACAGAGGAGTAGACGAATGTTTCCAGCTGTTAGTCAAATTTTAAGGGAAGCATTAAAAAGAAACAAATATTTGGTGCTTTAGAAAGTACAGAATGTCACATCAAGAGGTAATGTGGTTTCCTGTGTTGCTGTGCAGCGATGCGTTATTGGACCAGCTCATTCTTCTTGTTATTATTGGGTTCCTGCTGTAGGTGGAGCTCTCTAAAGCTGCTGCTTCTGAACTCCACTGAGGCTCGTTGTCAGCCAATGCTAATCCCAGCGTGCTGGTCACAGACGCCTGGCGGAGGTGGCTGAGCACCGGGGCCTCTTTTCTTATTCATCTGCCGTTGGGGGCCCGACTGTGTGGAGGCAAGGCTGCGTCTGCTGCTCTCACCAGGAGCTCCGGGGGCCCGTCTGACACAAGCACTCCTAGCATGATTTAATCTACACATTCCCTCCATCAACGAGGTGAAGGTGGTCACTGGAGGTGAAGGTGGTAACTGGAGGTGAAGGTGGTCACTGGAGGTGAAGGTGGTCACTGGAGGTGGTAACTGGAGGTGAAGGTGGTCACTGGAGGTGAAGGTGGTAACTGGAGGTGGTAACTGGAGGTGAAGGTGGTCACTGGAGGTGGTAACTGGAGGTGAAGGTGGTCACTGGAGATGGTAACTGGAGGTGAATATGGTCACTGGAGGTGAAGGTGGTAACTGGAGATGGTAACTGGAGGTGAAGATGGTCACTGGAGGTGAAGGTGGTCACTGGAGGTGAAGGTGGTCACTGGAGATGGTAACTGGAGGTGAAGGTGGTAAGTGAAGGTGGTAAGTGAACAGCGATAGTGTGCAACACGCTCAGTAAAGCCTGCTTTTCAAAGCGCAACATCAGAAGCAGAACGACGAGCAGGCCTATAAAAGGAGCGAGATTACTCATGTCACACCTCACCAGTGCCTACGGAGAGCAAACTGAACGTGGGAACCAGTGCACACGCATGGCCCACAATTGTGCAGAGTAATACAATGTCTTAGAAACAGCCGTGTGTGGGCAGACGTGCACTCTCTGTGTGTGTGAATAGGCTTTTCTGGAAGGAACTTCTACAAAAATAGACGAAAACACCAAAAAAAGATATTTATTACACCTTACTCAGAAGAGCTGACAGCGACTTTCCACTGGCTGATATTTAATATCAGGGTGAAACTTTCTAACATAAGTTACACACAACTATCAGTACATCTTTACCCACGCGCACACAGGTGCACACAGGTGTGAAGCATCGTTCCCAGTGACTGGAGGATCTACCACGGCCTCCAGGTGGGTTTGGAAGGAGCCCCGGAAAAAAAGCTGAGATCTTGACTTTCAGCCTCGTCTAAAGAGGAAAAGTGGTTCTGCTCAGATTCTGTCTCGTCCAGGTCCGAGTAGGGGTGATCGCTGCTGGACGGTGCGGGGGACCCCCGGGCGGCCGACCCCCCCCCACACGGGGGCCGAGTGCTCAGAGCGTCCGGGATCCCCCGCTGACGCTCTTGGTCGTTCAGGGGCATGCTCTCCATCAGGTGGTGCAGCAGCTCCGCGGCGAAGGTCTGGTCGACCCCCGGACAGGTGGACACGAAGGTGTGCACGTCGTGCATGCACTGGATGTAGCCCGCGGTGAAGCGCTCGCAGGCCTCCCGGCTGGAAGCTTCCGCGTCTGCAGGGGACATGGATCAGGAAGGCTGAGGCGTGAGCAGCCACCTGGGGCGCAGCTTCATGGCGTGAAGGTGTGGGTGGAGGTTACCTGGAGTCGGGTCCTGCAGAGTGTTCTCCACGCGCTTGACCGTCATGGCCAGGAGTTCAGCATTCTCCAACTTTGACTGCAACTGAGCACAGCGGCAAAGACTCAGAGGCTCTATTCACCTTTTCTGGATGGAACCAACAGTTGTAAATGTTCTCTCACATCCGGGTCAGCGACGAGGAGCCTGAGTTCTTCCAAGCTCTTGTTGATTCGAGCCCTCCTCTTCTTCTCCACCAGCGGCTTCCTCGCCTGCGCCAGAAACAGCAACAGCAGCGGCGCCCCCCCCTCCCGTTAGATCAACGGAGACTTTTCGGAGTTGCTTTAATTCAGGACCCCCTCACCTTTCGGTCTGATTCGAGCCCATCTCCTCTGTCGGTACCGTCGGCGTTGCTGCGCAGCGGGGCCATGTTGGTCTGCAGGTCCAGAGAGCCGTTAGAGACGGTCGGTGGCGCAGATGGCCCACAGACTCGGCCGCGCAGGGGCTCATATACGCTCATTTACATGTGAATGGGGGGGGGGGGGGTAGTTTGGAGTTAGTGGGATGTCGCAGGGGTGGGGTGGGTTTCTCTGCACCCACCCCTGCAGCGGGACCATCAACCTTCAGACTCATGAATCGGTTTCCGGCCGTCCCGTTGCGTCCCCGGTGGGGGGACTGGTTCTGCTCTGGGTCGCTTTCATGCCTGATTATGAGCGGCCCGCTTCTCTCCTTTGAATTAGGCGGTGCTGCACGAGTGTGTCACGCACATCACACCCGTGAGTCAGGGCTCCTGATCCTGATGAGCCAGCACTCTCAAACCGGACGAGCCGGGTGGCCGATTCCTGTTGTGTTGGAAGCTTTGCGGGCACCAACATCACCGCGTTGTCAAGTTAAACGTCTTCAACTTCAACGTTTTTGTCTTGAATGAGCTGCAAAGGTCTGAAATGCAGACGTGCTTTGTCATGGTTGTTGGTTACTACACAAACCCATAGTAATACAAATCTTACTACTACTACAATAATAACAATGCTGATAATGATAATAATAATAATAACAGCAACAACAGTTTGGCCCAGTCTGGACGAGACTTTGATCCATTCCTACATTTCCGGATGAGGCTGCCGACAACAGGGACGCAGCTTTAAATAAAACACGGAAGACAATGCCTTATTGGGTGTTTGCCTTCACAATAAGAGCACGATGCTGCGGGCTTCAACCGAGCAGCAAACAAATACACTTTTTTACTTTAACCACGTGATAAGGAACTTCAGCGGATGGAACCGAATTTTTAAAAGGTTGAAACAACAGGTCTACCGCCCAGCAGAAAGGACTGGTCCGTACGGGCGCTCTTATTGTGACAGCACAGAGGCGGCGCTTCCTCCGGGCCCACTCAGCGCTCGTTCGTCAGAGCGGACGCGCTTGTGACGTCACCGAGGCCCGGGGGCGACGCTGCTGCTTCGCTATATAAAGTGTCCGGTTCGGTGCAGGAGAGCAGCTCACTGGACCCGCTGAGACAAAGCCGTCCGACACCGAACCAAACAAGCATGGTGAAGATCACCTTCCAGCCGGTGTCGGCGCAGAAGCCCGAGAAAGACGTGGATGGAGAGCAGATCAGGATACCTCAAGCTAGCGTGAGTGTGGCTGCTCTCTTCTTGTCGTTGTGTTGAATCTTCTGATTCTTGTGTCTGTAGGTTCCTGTCGACACAATGAATGCGTGATCATGTGCTTTAATAGAATTTATGACGTGAATCCAACACGGTTTAGCAGTCGCCTTCCTGTATGTTTCAAAATATGCACTCATGCAATACTTCAATAGGTGCAATTATATATTCATGTAAATAAGTCCAAGTTCTTTTGCATTGTATTTGGCACTATTTATCAGGAATAGCAGCCAATCCTATGCTAAAGGCAAAAGCTATAGCATGAATATTGACATTACGTCACCTTGCGAGAGGAGGGACTGCAGGTGACAGTTGTAGCTGGCGCACGGCTCCTGACGCGTGCACGGAGTTCTGTCAGAGTTGATGCCTGTCCTTTTAGCCAGGAGACCACAACTGTCACATCTGCACCAGCCTGTGACGTCACCTGGCGTCATGCAGGCGGCAGTGAGGGAGCGGATGTGCTGGATGTGACTCCTGCCTCTGTGTCCACGGCACATTGGAAACAGGAGCATCACGACCATTAAAACAGCCAGAGCGAGCGAGTCGCCGCAACAGCAGGCGGTGATGGACGCCAGGCTGCTCGCCGCCTTCTCTCGATGTCTGCACGTCTCGCATCACCTCAGGCCCGCAGACGCTGGATGACGCACGTCTTGCTCCTCTCAGCATCCCTCACCGGTTTGCTACGTCACAAAGGGCTGCGAGTGGCGTCACAGGTGGCGCCGGTCGCTCTATAAATACGCCCGCCTCCGCGGGACTCCACGCATCAGGCCCCACTGAGGGCGAACTTCAAATATAGAAAGTGGAATTAGGCCTCTCAGAATAGACCCAGACGCCACGTGCCAGCATCTCCGTCAGAGCCTGGCACAATCTGTCCTCCCTGCTTCCCGTCTCCATGGCAACAGTAGTAGGGAAAGCCAGCGGATCGACTGTGAGACTGTGGGTGGGCAGCTGGTGCGTCTTCTTCCTCGTCCATCCTACGTCTACCAGATCTCCTCCTCTGACTAACCCGTTGGCAGCCTGCTCCTGTCAGAGTTTCCTCTGGACTCGTGTCATCGGGAGCGTTTCCACGTGAACGTCTCCCGGCAGAGGCGTCGTCGTTACGGTAAACTCACAAGCATGTTGCTCCTCCTTCCAGGAACAGCTGGTTCTTCCCGTCAGTCCCAAGAGACAGTTCCCAACCGGCCTGTGCTGCCTGACGCTGGGCCTGGTGGTCCTCACCTCGGTGCTGGTGACGGCCTCCGTCTACATCTACCGCCACTACTCCACAGCTCAGGTCGGTTCAGCTTCAGGTGTGGTCCAGAGTCCAGAGAAGGAGCCGACTCGTGCTAACGCGCAGCTGTTTTGGCCCCGCAGCAGATTCCAGAAGACAGCTTGTTCCACTGCCGGATCGTTTACGAGGATTCCATTTACGCCCCGTTGAGGGGCCGGCAGGAGCTGGAGGAGAACGTCGGCATCTACCTTGACGACAACTACGAGCAGATCAGCGTTCCGGTGCCGCACTTTGGAGGCAGCGACCCTGCCGACATCATCCACGACTTCCAGAGGGTAGGCCCTCCTCCGCCGCCGCACGCTGTGGTAACACCTGCATAACCTGTTCTAACCCCCCATAACGACGGTTCCAGGGTCTCACAGCTTATCACGACATCGCTCTGGACAAATGCTACATCACCGAGCTCAACACCACCACGGTGATGCCACCGAGGAGCCTGTGGGAGCTGCTCGTCAACGTCAAGGTGAGGCAAGGTCACTGCTGGGCGCCGTGGACCCCAGGGCCGACTCCCCTCTCTCATTGTTGGCGCCCCTTTGTCCTGCAGAGAGGGACGTACCTCCCGCAGACGTACATCGTCCAGGAGGAGATGATGGTGACGGGCAGGGTGAGGAACATGAGGCAGCTCGGGCCCTTCATCCACCGGCTGTGCTACGGCAAAGACACCTACCGCCTCCGGCGCCGCAGCCAACGCCGACGTGAGTGCACGCCTCGCCAGCATGACCCGCGAAGTCACGAGCAACTGGCGTTCAGGCCGCCATGTGGCGCCTACGTGGTCGCTCGCAAGACCCGGTGAATCAGAGGGAAATCCGGTGTGACGGCGCCACCGGGCGCCGCGTCAGGCAGGACACAGACGCAGCCAGAACCAAATATGGAAATATTCCCAGCAGCACTTGAGACAGTTTCAGTAGCGTGATGTCCTCCGCCACCAGCTATCACGGCGTGTGTGTGTGAGTGTGTGAGTGTGTGAGTGTGTGTGTGTGTGTGTGTGTGGGGGGGGGGGCAGCTTGGGAACTTCCTGCTACAGATTGTGAGTCACTGAAACATCCACACTGTGGAGGAGGCAGTGATGCAGGCGGGTGAGGTCGGTGTTGCTGCTGCGTTTGATTCGCTGTGGCCATGACGCACCGCCCCCCCCCCCAGGATGAGCTAAATGGGGCGAGATCACAGGCGTCTGTGGGCGGGGCTACCTTGCTATGGCGAGGGCTGGAGCTGCTGTCAGTTAACCACGCGTGTCTGTCTGTGTTGCAGGCATGGAGAGGCGGGAGGCGAGGACGTGCCACAGCATCCGTCACTTCGAGAACACGTTCGTGGTCGAAACTGTGATCTGCGACAGAGTCTGAATCCGCGGCGGAAATCTCAGCCATCCAACAGCGACGCCGATTCCAAACCATACCTCTAATTCTTTAGGCTTTTACCTGCACTTTACCTGCTCGTCTCAGCGTGTCCGTCTGACCAGGGAGTTCTGTTGTTGAGCCTTGTCAGTGTAGAGGTGATCCGCCTGTAGCGTGTCAGGAGACGTGAGCGTGCCCGATACTCATCACCACTTTTAGTTTCCTGTCACTGTGGGCGCTGGTGGGGGGGCCGCGCCACCGTGCGCTCCAGCTGACCTTTGTCTCGCGGGTACTTTTATTTCCGAGGCCGGAAGAGGCCGAACTTACCTCACGTAGTTTCTGACGATACCTGTATGTAACTTCAGCTGTACCGAAGCAATATTCTGTACTTATTTAAAGCATATTGTTACTTGCATAGATTTTTATCTCAAACTGAGCTGTGTTGCGTCTCTTTCCTTTCCTTTGGTCCCCCCCCCCTTCGTTGGATCAAATGGCTTTAGACTGTAAATCGTGCTTTAGAGGGAGGGGCAGGAACCACAGTGTGAGAGCGCCGCTGCCAAAGGCGGCGCCGAGGGAACGCCGAGAAGGCTTTTTACTGTAGACGACATCAAAGGCTCACGACTGCTCGCCATGTTTCCCTCTCTGAAGGGTGGATTCATCCCAGGGGCGGGAGCGAGCGCCGGTGCCCTCTGGATCACTGCGCTCATTGTACAGACACATTTTCATGGAATATCTCGCCGCTTTGAAAAATAAACCAGGATCAACATGTTGTGTGTTGTGGATGTTGTTGTGGGGGGAGGAGCTGGCGACGGGCGCCGTGGAGACGGTCGGGGGCTGACGTCGGGCCGGCCGCCGCTCAGATTCGTCCGAGAAACTTCACTTTTGATCATTTTTATACTGCAAATATGAAGTTTGTCCTTCTAAAACAGACAATAATTCAGCAGCTGCTTTTTAAATGAAGAAACTTTAATACTTCTGCATATAACAGTTAATTTGACAACAGATTAGAGTTTTAATCATAATTGAATTTAAATGTACAAAATACACACGCGTATAAATTTAAAAGCCAGATTGAAAGTGCAGTTTTATCTTCAACGTTTACAGTCGCGCTCGGCGCCGCCCTCGGCATGAGGCCGACCGCCGCCGCGCAGGTTTGAGGCGCGTTGGTGCTCGTGCCGCCACTGAAGAACCCTCAAGATTTATCAAATACAAAAGCCTGACGACCTTCGGCAGACGTAATAAAGGAGCAATAATTACACCACTACGCAGTAAATCTGTCACAGGCGCTACGGATGATGACTGACACCAAAATGTTGAACTGCTCCGTCGCCAGAGCAACAGGAACGTTTCCCTGCAGGATGCTTCCTGTTTCGTGCAGATTAGGAACATAAAGGGACTGGAACCAACGGGCCGCAGGTGAGGGCCCTTCCCTCATTGTTCCATTGACGTCTCTGAGCTTCTCAGCATTCAGGGCACCTGTTTGCGACCTGGTTTCACAGGCTTGTGGGTTTTCGTGTATGCAAACACTTCCTGTTCTCAGACCAAAAGCAGCGCCAGCTGGTTTTTCTCCTCTGAATGTTGAACTTTGGGCCCGGCTGCTGTCACGCCGGCCCGTTTCCCCCCTGTTTCAGACCTCTGAAGTGCTGCAGGTGGTTCTTCTCTGCCTGAAGACCGAGAGCTTTAAGGTGTTTTTGCTGCTTCTCACCTCGTGGGCGATGAAGTAGTAGCACAGAGCGTCCAGGCAGCAGGTGACGTTGGACAGACACATGCTCATCTGGATGAAGAAGCTGATGCTGCGCTGGGCGCCGCAGTCCTGGATCACCCCCTGATGCACCTGGGTCAGAAGATAAAGCATCACTGTCAAAAACCTTCTTCTGCCTTTGCTGCTTTGATGTGTATTTGTTGCCCGCGGCCTTAGGTTGCACCGCGTTCAGGAGTTCAATAAAGCGCCTTTTAAAACGCACAAATGAAACGTCTGAACATGTTTGAGGACTTGAGGAACTCACCAGGAACTGCAGCAGGATGGCCAAGTGACTGGAGGTGAAAGGCAGCAGGAAGGCGCTCAGGCTGCTGTAGATGATCTTCACGCAGGCTCGGCTCTGCGGGCTGTGCTGGCCCGACTGCTGAAGGGTCCAGATGATCTGGGCCGAGCAGTAAACCAGCACCAGCGCTGGCGCCAGGAAGCCAAACACCAGCAGGCAGCTGATGACCAGAGGGCTCCAGCCCTTGTCTGAAAACCTGTGGAAGCAGTGGAAGTCCGCCTCCCCGAGCTCCCTGAAGTGATAGCTGGTGGGGAAGATCGCCGCCAGCACCACGACCCAGACCCCCACGCACGCCGCCAGGGCCGCCCGTGGCGAGCGCAGCTGCTTGGCTTTGAAAGGGTGGCAGATGGCCAGCCAGCGGTCCACGGAGATGCTCAGGATGGTGTAGATGCTCCCGTAAATCCCCACAAAATACAAACTTTCCAGGACTGAGCAGAGAGGCTGGAGGTGGGCCGGCCAGGGGTTGCTGGTGGCGTGCATCTTGAAGGGAAGGAGGAAGAGGAGGAGGAGGTCCATCAGAGCCAGGCTGCTCATGTAAATGGTGGACTCTGTCCATTTCCGTAGAAGAAGGCAGAAGACCACCAGCGCCATGGCGTTCAGGATAAAACCGCACACGAAAATGGGCACGTAGACCGCCAGCTCCAGGTACACCATCAGATGGTCGACCGCTTCAAAGGAGCAGTTGCTCGCCATGACGGACGGTTGAGCCAAAGTTCTCCACTCAGGAGTTCCTGTCCGTGAGTGACGCTCCTACACAGAAACCTCTGAGGGCCCCAACTTGAATCCTTCAGCTCTGCAGCATCTCCAAACTCATCAAAATCAGGATAAAAAGGGCTCAGCGACACCCCGCCGTGCGTGCGTCCGTCCGTCCGTCTATCTGTCTGTCTATCTGTCTGTCTGTCTGTCTGTCTGTGCGTGTGTGCCAGACGCACTTCTGTTTTCTCTACCATGGTTGCACCACCACTTCCTGAGACGCTGAGCCAACGTCTGTGGGTCGACGCTCCAACGGGCGCTGCAGAAAGTGAAAGCACGTCTCAAAAGTCAGCACGAGATCCATCTTCTGGGAGCCTGAATGTCCCTCAGCTTTGGCAGGTCCTCCTCCTGCTGCCCCACATGGAGGAGAAAAGGACGGAGCTGCACTTCCTGAAGAGGAATTTACACAACTGAAAATGCAGACGCAGCTCATGTGATTCTCCTGATGTCACGTCAGATGGCTTTGATGTTTGGGCATCTGTTGGCGGGTCAGGTGATTCTTTCATTCCATGCGTCACTGTAACAAGCCTGCTGAACAGAGTGTGTGTGTGTGTGTGTGTGTGTGTGTATGTGTGTGTGTGTGTGTGGTTATTTCTGATTATTTTAAGGCTTCCGGGTTTCAGTGAACCAGAGAACAGGTAATCACCACTGATTGAAAGGTCACAGAGATCAAAGAAAAAGAGAAAAAAGACCATTTTTCATTTTACAAAAGAAGGCGGAAGAACCTGTTAAAGGATCACTTTTATTTTCTCTTTATTGTGTTCAAATTAAGGGAGTACTGGTGATTCTGTTGTGTGAAAAGATCCCAGAAACTAAAATCCATTTATTTCCATTAAAATGACCCATAAAATAAACTACACAACCTTTCACACTTGGTAACTCTACTTCCAATTTTTTAAAATTGGATAACCCACAAATTTCAGCAAACACGACTAACAGAAAAAGCACCAACATGCAGAAATAAAAGCAAATGAAGGCACAAAGAGCCTCTTCAAACTCTGCCAACTGGGACAAAAACAAATATATGAAGGAAACTGAAAACAGGAACGTTCGGAGCGACCAGAGGGGCGTTCAAGAGCGCAAATCAGGGCCCTGCCTGGGCGCGCGTGCACACACGCGCACGCACGCACGCACACACGCGCACGCACGCGCGCACACAGACACACACGCGCACGCACACACGCGCGCACACAGACACAGACTTACACACACACAGACACACACACACACACACACACACACACACACACACACACACACACACACACACACAGAAGTTTTGACTTTAGGAAGCGGTGAACTTTCTGAGTGTGATGATGATGAGGGCCAGGAGGACAGATGCTCCCAGGAAGACGGCGATAACGATGGCTGTGATGGCTCCAGGTCCCAGCACACCTACACACACACACACACACACACACACACACACGGGGGGGGGGGGTTAGTAAAGCAAACACTCATCTAGGTGAGTTCTGATGTTTGCTGAACCTTCATCGCTGGCCGGGACGTGTGTGCTGTCTGTGTAGTCGAAGGTGAAGGGCTGCCCCGTCATGTCCTGGAAGGGGTCCTTGGTGATGACGTCCCCGGGAGGTTCTCCAGAGATGGTGTCCTGGGTGTCCCTGGATATTGTCACCGTCTCTGTAGGCGAAGGAAGCAGCCACTGAAACGTGTGTCAGCTTCAGCCCTCAGCCCTCGTCCCCTGTCCTCCGTCCCCCGTCCTCCGTCCCCCGTCCTCTGTCCCCCGTCCCCTGACAGGGAAGCCTTGAGGTGTCCTCTCAGGAACCTGAACCTAAACTGATGGGGTCTGCATCCCCCCCCCCAGGCCTGGATCTCCTGGCCCCGGTAGATCCAGGCCTGGGGCCAGGACGGCCATCAATGAGGCCTTCAGCCGGCTTCACAAAAGGCAGCCTGTGCGGCCGAGGAGGGCGGAGGTCTGGCCAGACCCAGATCAGGCCGCGGCGAGTCAGCGGGGGACAAACAAAGTTGTTTATGAACCGGCGCCTTCTGGGCCGATGATGTAACGAGAAGCTGAAACACAGAACAAGCAGGTTTTCCACCTGTGTGTTTCCAGCAGCAGCTATTGCCCAACAGGATTCGGACTCGTCTCAACTTTTATTTCAAATGTTTTTCTTTGATCCAACATCTCGGACCTCTCGAGGCTCAACGCTCCTCTAGTGACCACCAGCACCACGACCCATTCAGCCTCCTCACGTCTGAGGACGCGCAGGCATCAAACACACCTCTGCGCACCTTCCTCGCGTGTTAACCCCCCCACGAGACGAGGACGAACGAGGACGAACGAGGACGAACGAGGACGAACGAGGCACGCGGCCGGAGGGACCACGCAGAACCGGGCCGGCTGCCGAGGCGGCACCACGCCTGGGCTGTGGCGCTGATGAGGGAGTCGCTGTCACAGACGTGTCCGGCGGCGCCTCCGGCCTGGTTCTGCTCAACCACACCAGCATCTGTTGACTCGTCCCGTTGCCACGACGCCGACGGCGTCCGAAGAGAGCAGACAGAGGTGAAAGAACGGCGGCGGCGCCGCAGGAGCGCGGCGGACGGCGGCGGCCGCGTGACTCACCTGTGCGCAGCAGGGCCACCGACAGCCCCACCAGCACCAGCAGGAAGCATCTGCTGAGTTTGTCGCTGTCAACCATGACGACCGAGACGGGGCGAAGACGCTCCGGGACCCTGCGACCACGTTCAAAAGTGGGAGAGAAGCAGGAGAGCAGCAGGCGAGGGGGAGACGTGTGTGGGGGGGGGGGCAGAGGTGTCTCACAGAGTGGACATTGTGAGCGGAGCACAAGTGGACACACCCACAGTGGCCTCAGCTCAGGGCGAGAGGGGCAAACATTCCATCGCTGCCGACCCAGGAGACGTGCCGTTGGTCTGGGGGGGCAGGGGGCAGGACCCCCCCCCCCCCCACACACACACACACACACCTGCCCTCAGACGGCTCGGACACATTTAGAAGTCTGCTTTTGGTTCAAATTTGAACATTTTCCCCTTTTAGGGAAGTCTGAACATTCCAGAAGATTCCAGGTCAGCTGGGATCGTCGTAGTATTCCCAATATTCCGGACTATTTTCTGTCGGGCGGAGCAGAGTCAGACGACTTCCACGTGTTTAGACACCAGTGTGAACAGGCCACACTTTGATTTATTATCTCATACTGCAATAAAAAAGTATGACAGCAGATCATCTTCATATATTATAATACAGATGCAGAACCGGAGGTTTCCTTTAAACAGCCTAGTATTTTACAAGAAATAGATAACTACTCCAAACGTCTGAACATGTCCTTAAAACAGGACATAAGTGGGCATGAATCCAACTTGGCTGACCTCATCCTTGAACACCCAGCAGGGGGGAGGGGGCAGTGATGTGGGGGGGTCCTTTTCAATAAATAGAACAAAAATGGATGTAATGTCTCGAACCCTTCAGTACCCAACAAACCCCACAGAACATCCACACGTAAAAGAAAATTCCATACAATCAAAGCCATATTTTGACATCTGTGGTTTGAGGGGACAGCAGCCTCTTCGGGGGGGGGGGGTGCCCCTGGGGGGGGGGGCTCCCCCCGTGGTCCTGTCCTGATTCAGACGCTTCTCTTGATTGTTTCCGTCAGATTAGAGGGGCAGAAGCAGAAGGGAAGCGCACCCCCGCTTCAGAGGTTCCAGGTCATGATGAGGGACACGTCCCTAGTTATGGGGGAGGTCAAGGGGCCCGTGGAGGGTCAGGTAACGCAGCTGCTGTTCAAATGAGTCAGTGTTGGACTGTGGTCCCTTAAAAATCCTCCACAGTCTCAATCTCTCCCATATTTAATCTCTCGGACGAGGCGTTCACAGAAAAACCTGAGAAATCAGAGAAGAGCCAAAATCAGGTGTGAGATACAGAACAAAGGCGGCTGCAGGTGAGGGGGGAGGAGCCTGTGACGGCAGGAGGCTGGGCTTGGCTCTCACCTAGAAGGCTGGGGTCAGCGCGCACCATCTTCTGCTTCTTCTTCTTCTTGCCCGAAGTGACCGTCTCAAAGCGCTGCTGCACACCTGTGTGGTTCCCCTGGTACACAGGCGATGAGCCTGTCCCACCCCAGACAGAATCCTGCCGGCAGAAGAGGGACGATGGTGAACAGCTCAGAGACACGTCACAACTGCAGGGGCCCCGAGGGCCTGAGCCTGGAGCTGGGCCCGAGCCTGGAGCTGGGCCGGAGCCTGGAGCTGGGCCGGAGCTGGAGCTGGGCCTGAGCCTGGAGCTGGGCGGAGCCTGGAGCTGGGCCCGGCCCGGCCCGGTGGGTTCGGACGCTCACCTGCTGCTGCCTCAGAGGCTGGGGCGGGGGGGCCGGCGCCGGCTTGTGTTGGTTAGTGTTCTGTTTGGCACGACGGTCGATGAACTGCTTGGCAAAGTCCTTGGCCTCAGGAGTGTCCCCCAGATAGGCCCTGACGTAGTCGTGGACCTCGTACGGGGAGTCCACTTCTTTCAGGAAGGATGCAAACGTTGGAACTGGCGGAGCAGCGGGGGAGGGGGGGTGAGTGTGGTGTCCAGAAACCCCCCAGCAACACCCCATAATAAGGTCAGGCTTACCGTCCAGGTTGTTGGCCGTGTTGAGGGTGTGCAGCGTTTGCTCACACCACTGCATGAAGGTGTCCTGCTGGCTCTTGGACACCCCCTGGAACAACCTCAGCAGCTTCTCCTCTTCTTCTGCCTTCTTGTTGGCCCGCCCACTCAGAGCGCTGGGACAGGTGAGACACAAGCACCTGAGCACCACTTCTACTCCTGCTGGAGCGTGTGAGAGGCTGGGAAGTACCTGAGGCCGGCGTTGCCTTTGCTGTTCTTCTGCGTGCTGCCTTTCCTGGGCTGGGGGGGCGGCTGGACCGCCTCCTTGACCGCGTCGTCCCAGAAGCCAATGTTAGCGTTGTGGGGGTCGCCCCAGACGCTGCTGGAGTCCGAGGCCCAGTTGGTGGAGAGGCTGGTGCTGATGGAGCCCCACACCGAGGTGCTGAGGGGGGTCTGGACCGGCCGGGCGCCTACACTTCTGGGCGGAGTCACCGCGGCGTGCTGGGGCTGCGGCTCCTTCCTCTGCTTCATCTGCTGAGCTTCCTCCCGCTGAATCTCCACCAGCGACTTGGTGACGGCGGGTTGTTTGGCCACGCCCCCCCAGCCAGAGGGCTTGGCCTGAGGCTGCTGGGCCTGTTGCAGTGCCTGCTGCTGCTGCAGCTTCAGCAGCTCCAGCTGCTGGCGCCGGCTCTGTGGGGACGGGACACGCTTCAGCTGGGCTGCACGGTGGGGGAGGACACCCCACATGCAGAGTACCGAGCACACCCTCAGCCCTGTCTCACCCCCCCGCACTGAGGGTTGTGTTGGGTCTCAGAACCGGGCAACATTAAGGCCACATTTAGTGGTGTAGGAGATCCACCTCAGTGTGACACGGGGGGCGACAGCTCGTTTTAGGGAGCCCTGATTAGGCGTCGGGCTTGAGATGAGCTATTTCTGCGGTTCTGAGAGGTTCTGAGGCGGTTCTGTGGGCACTGCTTCCTTACCTCCTCCCTGGCTTGCCGTTCCCTCTCTTCCTCCAGTTTCTGGATCTCAGCCAGCGAGAGCGTGTTCTGGTTCTGATTGACGGTGCTGACTGACTGCTGGCCCCATTTGGAGGAGGATGGAAGCTGTAAGAAGGTGCTGCTGTTAGTGGGCCGGCCGTGAGCGGGCCGGCCGTGAGCGGGCCGGCCGTGAGCGGGCCGGCCGTGAGCGGGCCGGCCGTGGTGGCTGAGGTGAGTGGTCCTACCTTCATCTGAGCCAGCTGCTGCTGCTGCTGCTGCTGCTGCTGGAGCCTCCTCAGGGCCTCCTGGTGCTGCAGCCGCTGCCTCTGCAGCTCCTGCAGCCTGTGGGCCTCCTGCTCTCTCCTCTTCTGCTCCTCCTCCTGCTGCTGCTGCTGAGCCGCCGCCGCCTCCTCTTCTGCTCGCTTCTCCTCCTCTCGCCTGCGTAACACCTCCAGCTCCTCCTGCTTCCTGCGCTCTTCCTCCTGAGGAGGGACGCAGCGCTGGCGTGAACGTGGGCCCAGGAGGCCAAAAGAAGGCAGAACTTGAGACGAGCTCGAGCACCTGTTTGCGCAGGAATTCTTCTCGTTTTTTCCTCTCTTTCTCCTCCTCTTCCTTCCGCCTCTCCTCTAACCTCCGCAGGGCCTCCTCTTGTGCCAGTCGCTCCTCCTCCTCCCTCTTCCTGCGCTGGGCCTCTTCGTGCTCGCGCTGCCGCCGTAACGCTTCCTCCTGAGATTTACAAGAAGCGGATGTTGATGCAAAATCAGACCGAGCAGATTTGACGAAAGGAAGCAATAATGAAGAAACTGCCGAGCGGAAGGAGCACGACTGTGACCGCCGTCACATCGGCCTCACCACATTTCTCACCTGCTTCTGCCGCGCCACTTCCTCCTCTTCTAATCGCTTCCGTTCCTCCTCCTGCCGAGCTCTGAGGGCCTCCTCCAGCCTTTTCCGCTCCTCTTCCTCCCGTTTCGCTCTCATGTCTGCTTCTCGCCTCTCCAGCTCCAACTGTCGGAGCAGTTATTACACTTTAAAGGAATTTCCTCACCTGGTTAAATTACTACATTTAACTTTGGACGGTTTTCCAGCACTGGAATCTTTATTGAACGAAAAACTGTTTTTATTTAACCAGGAACACGTTAAACTGTAACGAGGATGCAGATTTATGTGCTGCCTGTGCCAGCAGGGTCCAGTTACTGGTTCAACAGCATCGGTATAAATATGACGGCTTAAAACCGGGTCACGACCGACCGCGGTAACCGACCATTTCGACCTTGTGTCGGCCACTATTGCGCAACAGTGAAACCAAAGGAGAGTGTGCCATGTACCTTGGCCGTCTTTGCCTTCTCATACTGCTGCATCTGCTCGATGGTTGGCGCCTGGGCCACGGAGTCTATGGGCAGGTCCCAGACGCTGCCGCCATCCCAGGCTGCTGACCACAACAGAGGATGTTGCAACACCACTGCAGCGTTTGATTTACAGCCAAAAACTCACGTAAAAGACTTCCAGGGTGGAACTCACTACATGGAGCCGCTTGCTGGAGGCTTGGTGTGCAGGACGCCTGAGATGAAGAGTTCTGCATTTCCCACACAGAACCAGAATCGGGCACAGAGAGGGAGCGGGTAACAGGAGGTAGGAGGCTGTCAGAGGCTCTGAAGAAAGCATGAAAACATTGTCACACATCTGTAGAGGCCATTCTGAAGAGGCGTGGTTGGGCGGGAGGTGGCCGACCTTAGCTTCAGAGCCTGGTACTGCTGCAGAATCAGGCTGATCTGCTGCTGGTGCTGCTGCTGCTGCTGGAGAGGAGCCGAGCTGAGCGCTGCCGCTTTCTGCTGGGCCAGAGCCTGCGCATACTGCTGCCTACAGGGTCACAACGGAGGATTACAGGACAGGAAGGAGCCACCCGGGTGAGGACGGGATCCTTTATCAGGGGTACCTGAGGAGGTATTGGTATTGGAGCTGCTGCAGTTGGTACAGGTTGAGAGCAGTAAGTTGCTGCCTCTTCAGTCGCTCTTGGTCACCGTCCCCCTTTCACCAACCAAAAGACAAGGAGTTACCACTCAAGACCCCGTCCGCTGCGTACGAGGCACCAATGTCACTGGGACGATCAGAATATCTCAGCAGTAACATCAAAGAAGCCATCGCCTAGCAACATAAAAAGACCTTTGACATATGCAGCAGCAACAAATGTCTGAGAAGACGCAATACCACTGTTATCCACAGGGTGGCAGCAAAGGTTTAAGGCTACTTTAAGGTTATCCTTCATCTCTCATGTTTGTGGTCTCACTCATTTATAAAACTACATCATTCAATCAAAAGGCCCGAAACAGCTCCTCCGGATCAATCTTCAAAGGGAGCTCAGTCACATGATTAGAAACCAGCCGGAGAAAGATTCAAAGCCATGAGTGAAGTGAGGACGAAGCTTTTGAGACGATACTGGAGGCAGGAGGAAAGAGTGGACTTTGCTGCCCTCCTCAGGCCAGCTCTGCCAGCTACACCTGATGCAATAAACTGGGCTGTTTGTCAGGAACACACACCTGCAGTGGGGGCGGTGCAGGGCCCGGAGCGAACGGAACTCGCCCCCAGATCTTCATAATCTCTCCAAGCGGCTGAAAAACTTCATCACATCCTCTTTTGACCAGCAGAGACACTGTGAAGTAACCCGCCTGGAACCACTCGGTCATCTCCTGGTTACTGAAGGGACCTGCAGGAGCCCCAGAGTGGGGGAGAGGTTGAGTGGGATGAACGCCTGCGTGGGTCCCATAGAACCCTGGAACGAGCCTCACCCTGGATCTCCCCTTGTGGGTCTTTGTAAAACCACTTGAGCGCAGCCTCGTGGGTCAGCGGGAGCCCGGCAGGCTTGGGCTTCTCCGCAGTCTTCGCGGTGACTCTGTCATCGTCCACCCCCCCGTCCTGCAGGTACGCCACCATCTTCTCCGCCTCCTGGGTAACAGTTTGAAAAACAGATTATCCATAATCCCCTTAAAGCCAAACGACCTCAAAGCTATTTAACGTGCTTGATAAACACCTGCATCAATCCCCTAAAGTGGTTTTATTCCCACAACAGCTAATTATGTGCAGGAGTAACTTTATATTTAACTAAGTATTTAGCTCCCGGGCTGATGGAAACATAAATAGGGGAACGTTCTAACAGTTCTAGTCTCCACAGGTGTCGGTCTGGAGCTCTGGAGAAGGAGCTAAAGCCACAGCAACGTACCTGCTCTAAATGTTTCAGCCCCTCGTCCTCGTCGGGGTCCTGCGCTGCCGGGCCGGGCCTGCTGATAGGGGCCCGCACGCCTGCTGAGAAGGACAAGGGCTTGGGGAGGGCAGCAGGGATCTCCCCAGGCTTTGGGGGCTGAAGTTGGCCTGAAGGTGGCGCCGCTGAAGCTGCACCGTAACAGAACAGCAGACGTGAGGAGGCATCAAAGACATCAAAGAGTGGAAGGTCCCACCTGAACCACAGGTCCCACCTGCAGCATGAGGCGTAGGAACGTGGGCCATGGGGAGGGACTCCAGGAGGGCGCTGGCCATGGGGGCGTGCAGGGGAGCGCTGCAGGGCTCTGGGGGCACCTCCAGGGGGCACCGTTGCTCAGCAGGCCTCTCCGACTCTTCTGGTCTCAAACCCTGGCTCTGGGACAGGGGCTGAGCTGGACCCTGGGACTCCGAGACGGGGGGGGGACGACGGGCGAGGCTGCGTCTGACACTCCTGGCCCCTCTGAGACAAAGAGGAAGACTTGAGTGTCCATGAACGTGAGACACGGCGCCCAGATGATGGGGTGGACCCGAGCGGCCAGACCTTTGTGGACAGCTTCTCTCTGGGCTTCAGCTTCTTTGGTCTCCGGGCGCTCCTCGTCCTCCAGGCCCTCCTCACACTCCTCTAACGGCCTGAACTCCAGCTCCGCCTCCTCAAGAATGGGCTCCTTGGGGGCCTTCTGAGTGGACACCAGCCACAACTCAACACGTGCTCAGAGACACAAACGTGCACACCCTCTCGCGCTTCAGTGGTGGGGGGGGCTCACCTTGAGGGAGAGAAAAGCCCCCGAGGAGTCGAAGGTGCCCGCCTCCTCCTCGGCGTCCTCCAGGCACCACTCCGGCAGGCTGTCCCGCTCGTCCTCCAGGCTGCCGCTGCCCGACCGCGGCCTCCTGTAGCCGCGCTCGTCTTCTCGGGCATCGAAGGGGAAGCGGCGGCGCTGATCCGGGACCTCCCTCCACCCGGCCGACCGCGGCCCATCTGGAACATTCCATACGTTAACGGCTGCCGTGGGGATTTACCGGCGTGCTGCCTCGGCTTCACCTGGGCTGGGAGGACACCAGCGCTCGCCGTCCCGACGGGACCCTGCCAAGCGCCACCCCCCCTCGTCGTCCTCGCCGTTCTGATCATCGCGGGTAGAGCGCCAGTTCTCGCTCCCCGTGCGCGCAAAGTCGTGCTTCCTCGGCAGGACCGCCCCTCCGTCCTCGTAGGTGCTGCGGACTGCAAAGAGGACGTGTGAGCGGCGGCGGGGGCGGGGCCGGGGCCGGGGCCAGTAAGCGTGCGGCAGCCGATCTTACCGTGGTTCATCTGGAAATGTCCCGGCGCCGCCTCGGCTGCACACAGGGCAGAAGCTGATAAGTCAACGTGCACGTCGTGCACCGATCATGCCAACAACTACAACCTGACACCCACCTGGGTCCTTCCGCCCGGGCTTCTCGAACCTTCTGTCGCCCCTGAGGGAAAACACACGTGAGGTCAAAGCGTAACTGCACGGTGCACGTGCACGTGGCGGTCAACCTTTCTTCCCAGCTCTGGGAACGGTGCATCTCTCTGCCTCCACGACCAAAACCCTCCACATCATCAAAGCTTCTTTGGTAAAACCCGCCGTCTCCTCGCCCCCGGCCTGGAGGCAACAAAGGGGGACACAGGGGTCAGTGGCCCGACAACCAGGTTCTGGGCCAAATGGGCCAAAACAAGGACTAAATTGTTCACTCTTATTCAGGCCAACTGAACCAAAATGAAGGTCCCCCGTCCCGGCTCTTACCGCGACCTCTTGAGGTACTTCGGCCTCTGGACGCCCCCACTATCGGCCCGCTCCCTCGCCCCGTCAGCCGGAGCACCGCCGCACTGTTTACAGACATGGAGAAGTTTCTCTGCAGATAAAAGGGGACAAAGAACGTCAACTGTGCTGGTTCCGTCAGTCCCATCTGAGCCTGAGCCCCCCCAGGACCAGGGCGTCCCCCCAGGACCAGGGCGTCCCCCCAGGACCAGGGCGCCCCCCCAGGACCAGGGCGTCCCACCTGTTCCTCCTCTGTGAAAGACACGAGCGCCAGAGGCGGCAGCGGCTCCTCTTGCAGGATGGGCAGGAACTCCTTGTCCTGCAGGTCTGTGGGGATCTGAGGAGACAACGTGGATCTTGTGGTTGTGTTACAAGGCTTTGATGTTTCTCATGAGGGAGATAAAAGCGCCGCAGCGTCGTTATCGGGAACGCTGCTGCCTCACAAACCTTGTTATCCTTTACATAAAGTGCTAACATTTCTTCTCTTCCGTAGCGATAGTCTGCAAGTTTATACTTTGGCAACACGGGTGAAAGAGGTGGGGAGGCAACGGCACAGCCGCTCCCGCCGCCGCCGCCGCCGCCGGACAGGGCACGGAGCCTGCGGAGAGACAATGGGCTGTAAAAGCAGCAGTACGTGGGGGGGGGGGCACTAAAGGTCGGTCAGGGAGCGGCATGCCTCCACACGCAGCCTAAAGGTCACACAAAACCACAACTGGCGGCTTATTTACCATTCTGGTCCAAAATTGAGTGTCTGGGTTTCGGCCATTTTTTTTTGTGTTGATTTTCTACAAATGAAGAGAGAGAAAACACTCGTTAACATGTTACAGCGTGAACACAAATGACCCGAGCACAGGCGCGCACGCCCCCACCTCGGGACTCAGGCGTGCACGCCCCCACCTCGGGACTCAGGCGTGCACGCCCCCACCTCGGGACTCAGGCGCACGCCCCCACCTCGGGACTCAGGTGAGCAGCGCTCCCAGGGTTCTGATGCTAACAGCTAACCAGCCCCCCCCACCGGGCACCTCTGGCCAGGACCACGCTGCTCTGCCAGCACACCCGGGTGTCGCACACGCACGTACAGACGCACGTTTCACCACAATGAGACGCTCCCGAGTCTCCGACCAAAACTGAACAACTGGGAATTCCCAAAACATTCCGCAGCAGTTTCCCAACGGTTGAGGCCAAGCTTCTATTCTGTTTAACCAAATTCCCTCCCAACTTTGCTCCTCTCACCAAGCCGAGACGTCAGCGTGTTTGGTCACTTGCGGGTCTTTCTCCCCCCCCAGGATCCATCCCATCCCCCTGGCAGACAACAGTGTTCAATTACCATCTATTTTGGGAGGCGGCTGTCTGTGTCAGACACCTGTAATTAACCCGTGTGAGGGGGCTGCACCTTAGCTAACCACTGCCTCCAACAGCCCTTCAGCAGGAGAAGCGTTTTGCTGGGGGGAGCGCGGCGGTGCAGCGAGGCCATATGGGAGCAGGGGGACCACGTGGTGCGGGCACAGGTGACCATCAGCAGCCCTCGGTCACACAGCTGACAGCTTTCACCAAACTAACCTTTGGGGTGCAAACTCGTTAGAAAGACAACCCGGGGAACCCCTGACAGAGGGCTCTTGGGGTGGGGTGGGGGGCAGTTGAAGTTGGCCAAAGATGACAGACCAGACTTTTAACACTCGGTAATCGGTTAGTTGGCCTGATGAGAACGTGGAGCCAGTCAACCTAAACTACCAAAGCCCATAATAATGACAACAGCGCATCTAGTTGGGCAACATTAAGCACGCTTCTCATCGGAGGGAGAATCTTAACGACACGTTATCCTGGAGCGGTTGGGAGCAAATCCAAATGGGTTAATGCTACGTCAGTTATCGTAGCAAGCTAGCCCGACTGATTAGGTGGACAATCTACATAAACGACTGTCATTAAACGCTCATTTCCCACATAAACCATGATGCTTCCTAGTGTTTAGAAGATGATTCCGAGAGGAAACAGCAGCTCCAAAAGTTAACCTGTTAAAAGACAGCATAGGTGTCTATTCGCCAACCTGGTGGTACGACAGCTAATGGCGATCATGCTAGCTGGTCTGGTAGCTGGCTAGCAGTGTTTCTACGTCGCGAATGTAATGAGTACGTGGCGACATGTGTAATAACGTTATTTTACAGCCCGATGGTAGCTGGTAAGTACGATGTATTACTCATCTAACACGGGTCTCTCACAACAATCGCTAACACCTTCAGCCAGGAAGCTAACAGGTAGGCTAACTAGCAACACGCGGCCTCCGAGCAGCCAGGAGCCACAACAACATTTCCTTGTCAAACGACCCCGCACTTCACGCGTCCGGGACGCGCACGGAGCGGCACCGGAGCTCGGTGCTCCGAGGCCAAGTCGACATGGTGGTTTACTAACAGTCACAGGCACCCCACTTCTCCGGGAAAAGGCTTTCTGACAAGCCAGGTCACCCAAACGCACAACTTTATCCCTGCTAGTGTACTGAACTTTTGCTGTCTTACCTCAGCTTGTTCTGACAGCACAAGATTTGTATGCGAGTTATGTGGCTTTCTCTCAGCTCTCTCTCTCTCCTACACTGTCTCTCTCTCAGCTCTCTCTCTCTCCTACACTGTCTCTCTCTCTCCGCTCTCTCTCTCTCCTACACTGTCTCTCTCTCTCGCTCTCTCTCTCCGTCTTCCACAAGATGGCCGAGTGAGAGTCACGTGACCGCGGCGAGACCCCGGATGCGACACAAAGTCGCCCTTTTCGGCGACGTGTTGAAGCTGCTTTAGGTCGCCCGCACGACCACGACGCAGTTTTTTAAACGTCGTTCATGGTTGCGTGGACCGTTCTCATGCATCCGAAAATAAAATACAATAATATTTGTCATCTTTAAAGCAACTCAGAACTCAGAACTCGGAATGAGCTGTCACGTTATGACCGGTTTCGCCGCCGTTAGGCTCGTTGGTCTAGGGGTATGATTCTCGCTTAGGGTGCGAGAGGTCCCGGGTTCAAATCCCGGACGAGCCCTTATTTTCTTTAACCCTGGTGAGTTAAAGACCTCAGACGCCCTAAAACGTTCACCACCCACACCAACTTTGTTCTTGCAGATTCTCCTAATGTGCAACAAAAGTATCAGACTGACCCCGACGTGATTTGAACACGCAACCTTCTGATCTGGAGTCAGACGCGCTACCGTTGCGCCACGAGGTCTGTTGGCGACCCATATTGCCATGGATACAAGATAAACCCTACATATTGTGATATGCAGAGCCGCAGCTACGGGCTCTGTTTGTGGCGTCCAACTATTTAATTACTGCTACTAATGATACCAGTGCTAATTAGACAACCCTCCCCTTGCGCCCCCACATCGTCTAATTACATATTTTCAAATAATGAACGGTGCTCCATCCGAAGCGTTGGTGGTATAGTGGTTAGCATAGCTGCCTTCCAAGCAGTTGACCCGGGTTCGATTCCCGGCCAACGCAGAAATCCTTTTATTTTTTTTAACCCCAAAATGTCCTTTTCTATGTTTGTGGGAAACCTCAGAGAGCATTTTGGTGTTTGTCATAAAGTGTCTGTGATCCTTGAGAAGCTCTAAGTTTACCTACCAGAGAGCAAATGTCTGGCGGTTTGTCCCTAACCCAATAACCTGATATCCTCTTTACCGGTGCTTATTCTGCTTCCGCTCTTTTCCGCTCTGTTGCCATGGATATGCTATTCCTATGGCAACTGCAGGCCTTTATAGATGGCCTGGAGCCCCCACCGTAGAGAACTCTGTCAACCTTCATTACACATTTCCTTCCAGCTTACAGACAAATCCCAAGTCCCTGTCCAACTGTCTCTGTCCCTGCCTTTTAATCCACCCTCCACCCTTTGTTCTGTAGTCATTGTGTGAAATGTACAGTTTATTATATGTACCTAAAAAGTTCATTTGAGCGGTGACTAATGCACGTTTCACGTTTGATACTTGACACATGACTGGAAATCAGATTTGCGGGACCACAAGTCTTCTAATCGTTACCTGAAACCGTCATTTAAAAATGCATGAGACAGCGCGAGCGTGAGCAGGGGAGGACAGAAGTGGGGGCTCTGCCAGAGAAAGTGCTCCTGTGTTGGAGAGTGACGAGCACAAGCGTCGATCCGCTGGCTCAATGACCCCCGTGAGTGTTGGGGAGTACCACGGCCTCCGGGTGGGCTCGGCCCTGCTCGGCATCGTGGCAGGCTGCATTATCATCGGTGTGTCCAGGGAGTGTGATGCGGATGCTGTCGGGGGCATCTTCCTGGGGGCAGGAGGGCTGGGTGAGTACGCCTTGATTGATTCTTGTTGAATATTGTCCTGACCCCCCAACAACGAGGGTGGAGACGAGCGCCGCCAGGCTGAGCTGTTCATCAGACGAGCAGCACGGCCACTTGCATTGTTAACGAGGACATCTCGCTGACGAGCCTCGGCTCTCGGAGGTGAATGCCCCCCTCCACCGACGTCCAATGATCAGCTAATTCTAATGATAAGCTGACTCCAATAATCAGCTAACTCCAAAGATCAGCTGACTCCAATAATCAGCTGACTCCAATGATCAGCTGACTCCAATGATCAGCTAACTCTAAAGGTCAGCTGACTCCAATGATCAGCTGACTCCAAAGATCAGCTGACTCCAATGATCAGCTAACTCCAAAGATCAGCTGACTCAATGATCAGCTGACTCTAATGATCAGCTGACTCCAAAGATCAGCTGACTCCAATGATCAGCTAACTCCAAAGATCAGCTGACTCCAATGATCAGCTGACTCTAAAGATCAGCTGACTCCAATGATCAGCTGACTCCAAAGATCAGCTGACTCTAATGATCAGCTGACTCCAATGATCAGCTGACTCCAAAGATCAGCTGACTCTAATGATCAGCTAACTCCAATGATCAGTTAATTCTAATGATCAGCTGACTCAATGATCAGCTAATTCTAATGATCAGCTGACTCCAATGATCAGCCAATTCTAATGATCAGCTGACTCCAATGATCAGCCAATTCTAATGATCAGCTGACTCCAATGCTCAGCTGACTCCAATGATCAGCTAACTCCAAAGATCAGCTGACTCCAATGATCAGCTGACTCCAATGATCAGCTGACTCCAATGATCAGCTGACTCCAATGATCAGCTGACTCCAATGATCAGCTAACTCAAAGATCAGCTGACTCCAATGATCAGCCAATTCTAATGATCAGCTGACTCCAATGATAAGCGAATTCTAATGATCAGCTGACTCCAATGATCAGCTAATTCTAATGATCAGCTGACTCCAATGATCAGCTAACTCTAATGATCAGCTGACTCCAATGATCAGCTAACTCCAAAGATCAGCTGACTCAATGATCAGCTAATTCTAATGATCAGCTGACTCCAATGATCAGCTAACTCAATGATCAGCTGACTCCAATGATCAGCTAACTCCAAAGATCAGCTGACTCCAATGATCAGCTAATTCTAATGATCAGCTGACTCCAATGATCAGCTAATCCTAATGATCAGCTGACTCCAATGATCAGCTAACTCCAAAGATCAGCTGACTCCAAGATCAGCTGACTCCAAAGATCAGCTGACTCCAATGATCAACTGACTCCAAAGATCAGCTGACTCCAATGATCAGCTAACTCCAAAGATCAGCTGACTCCAATGATCAGCTGACTCCAAAGATCAGCTGACTCCAAAGATCAGCTGACTCCAAAGATCAGCTGACTCCAATGATCAGCTAACTCCAAAGATCAGCTGACTCCAATGATCAGCTGACTCCAATGATCAGCTAACTCCAAAGATCAGCTGACTCCAATGATCAGCAGACTCCAATGATCAGCTGACTCCAATGATCAGCTGACTCCAAAGATCAGCTGACTCCAATGATCAGCTAATTCTAATGATCAGCTAACTCCAAAGATCAGCTGACTCCAATGATCAGCTAACTCCAAAGATCAGCTGACTCCAATGATCAGCTAACTCCAAAGATCAGCTGACTCTAATGATCAGCTAACTCCAAAGATCAGCTGACTCCAATGATCAGCTAATTCTAATGATCAGCTGATTCCAATGATCAGCTAATTCTAATGATCAGCTAACTCCAAAGATCAGCTAATTCTAATGATCAGCTGATTCCAATGATCAGCTAATTCTAATGATCAGCTAACTCCAAAGATCAGCTGACTCCAATGATCAGCTAATTCCAAAGATCGATGGCTCCGCCGTGGGTCGGGGGGGTCCTACCTGCTTCGAGGCCTCACAGGTTGACTATGAGGAAGAGCAGAATGTCTCTGGCAGGTTCGTTCACCGCTGCAGGAGCGGCCCGGCAGCTTGTGAGGGATCAATACCTGCTGGACCGGAGCAGAGCGCCACTGATCCGGCTCACACACACCCCGGTTCAGACAGCGCTCCGAGTCTTTTATGTTTGACCTGGAAAAAGGAGCCTTTTCTAGTTGAAGTTTGCTGTTTCTCCCTGGTAGTTTGTGTATCTGAGTGCTGGTAGATTAAACCCACTGGATTCCCCCTCCTGCGCAGTAACGACCTTTGGATCCTCTTCATAACGAGACCCCAGCCTGCTCTGATGGCACAACATTCATTTGCATGTGTTTTCCAGGGCTGCTCATTTCCATCTACCCTTTCATAAAAGCCTGGCTGAATATCAACCACGTCCTTCCAGGCTTCGGTGAGTTTCTTTCACTGCTTAATTCAAACATAATTTCCAAGGCAAACACGGTTTGGAGTGTTTAATCACACGCTGCGGCGCCGTGATAAACGTGAATATTTCCCAGGGAACTTCCGGGTGCACCCTGCAGCAGCCAGCGCTGCCCCGGATCGGCCTGCAGAGACCCTCAGAGCGGACGGTGAGCCAGCGAGTCTGTTTGAACAGGTTGAACAACTGTTTGCTGTTTCATGGGCAGCTCGTCTGCTGCCTGCAGATAACTAATCAAAGAGCAGCCAGACCTCTGAGCCAGGGGTTCACGCCAGTGAGAGGTGCAGCTTGGACGGCGTTTATCCAGCATTTTAGCATAGAAATGGTAACAGAGCTGACTATGATATAATGCTTGCTAGCATTAGGCTAGGCTAATTGCATCTCTGTTGACGCTGAAGCCCTCCGGTGTGAATTTTCCCTTCGTTACTGTTCCCTGTCCTCATTAACGGAATGCTGCACACCTCTTTATTAGCTCTGCTTCTCGGCAGGAACGCAGAGTCAACTAAACCTGGAGCGTTCAAAGAGCAGGATGGGAACGTTCATCGAAGGAGGACCGATGGCTGCCACCAACCCAGATGAGGGGTATTAGAACTACAGCAATTCTGAGGTTTTGTGTGGCTCAAGTGTTGCTGTGAAGGTCAAAGCTGGAGGAATGGCTGTTGAATTGGGTGAAACTGTGAGTGGGAGCTCATGCACAGGAAATCCCTGTGGATGAGCATTAACAGAAGACAGTGGTGTGTTGCAGGACATCTTCAGACCTGCCAGACGTCTTATCTCTACGCAAACTGAAACAGCCTCCTTCGGATCAAGACCTGCCCTGAACCAGCAGCCCCAGATCAGCTTCAGCGGCGAGCACCAAGGTCAAAGGACGCTCCCATCGACGACCCTTTATACTCTTCAAGAGACTCTAAAACACCTCAAATGACCAGCTGACTCCAATGATCAGCTAATTCCAAAGATCAGCTGACTCCAATTATCAGCTAATTCCAATGATCAGCTAATTCCAATGATCAGCTGACTCCAATGATCAGCTGACTCCAATGATCAGCTGACTCCAATGATCAGCTAATTCCAATTATCAGCTAATTCCAATGATCAGCTAATTCCAATGATCAGCTGACTCCAAAGATCAGCTAATTCCAAAGATCAGCTGACTCCAAAGATCAGCTAATTCCAAAGATCAGCTGACTCCAATGATCAGCTGACTCCAATGATCAGCTAACGCCAATGATCAGCTAACTCCAAAGATCAGCTAATTCCAATGATCAGCTAATTCCAATGATCAGCTAACTCCAATGATCAGTTGACTCCAAAGATCAGCTGACTCCAATGATCAGCTGACTCCAATGATCAGCTGACTCCAAAGATCAGCTGACTCCAAAGATCAGCTGACTCCAATGATCAGCTGACTCCAATGATCAGCTAATTCCTGAGATCATTCCTGAGCCACTCGTTCATTATTCAGTGCAGGTTCCTGTTTCCACTGATGAGGAGGAAAATAACGTGCACACACATAAACACACGTGCACCTGCAGTGAAACATAACAGGCTGGTATTCAGGGCCGCTCTGTGGTGAAGAATGAGGCCCTGATTAATAAAGAACTCCAAAAGCAACCGGCGGCGAGGCTGAATGATTCACCTGCGTGACGCAGGTGATGCCCAGAGCAGCCGTCTGAGCGTCACCTGTGTCACGGTCAGACGGCTGCTCTGGGCATCGTTAGTATCACCAGTCATTACTGAGACCCTCTCAGATGGTTGTTGCTGCCTTTAATGCCTGAGCCGTGGTGCGTTCAGGTACCCGTAGTTTAGCTCCTCCAGCCTGACAACCAGTCAAAATCAGCTCAAAAGCATCTGATCCTCTCCGGAGTGTCCGGGTCACCTGCAGGTCACCGTTCGGATCCGATCATTCCTGACCTGGTTCCGGTACCGTATCATCCACGTGGCTGCGCCCCCTGAGGAGCCTCCTCCAGCTCTACGCTGACGTGTTGGAGTTATAAAATCTAAAGTTCTCGATGAAGCCTAACGTTGGAGAGGGTTGGTCGGGTCAGGACCAGGTTCAGGTTGCAGGATGAACCGACCTGTCTCCATGGGGCAGAGCCGTTCATCTGAATCCAGCCACTGGGGGGCGCTGAGCTCCGCACGGCTGCTTTGGACGTTCTAGTTCCGCGGAGCTCCAGGCTGATGTTCAGCTGGACGCAGGAGATCATGCGCGCGCACATACACACACGCACATAGAGGATCAGCGGGGTGGTCTACAGAGGGGGGACGTGCGTGTGCGCGCCAGATCAAACACGCGCTGGCACCGTCACATACGGGGGGCGGGGGGAGACGATGCCTCCCATATTTCAGCCGCCTCTGCGCTTCCGTCGCGGGTCGACCTGTCGGGGAGCGTCCGCGCTCGGAGGAAATGCGACCCCGCCTCGGCGATGCGCTCCCTTCCCCCGGATCTAAGCCCCCCAGCTCGGTCCTTCTTGCGCTCCCTGGCTGTCATGACTTGTGCCCCCAGGGCCGGAGAACACCCCCGCCGCGCGTCCTTCACCAGACTGTCAGAGGCTGTGGAACATTCGGAGGAGAAGCCTCCAGCGGCTCCATCCACATGAGCGGTGAGACGTGATTTCTTTGCAGGAGATGAGCGCACATGTCCGGGCTTCAGCTGCGACCCCCCCCGCTGGTGATCCTGGAAGATCCTGGAGCGCAGCGGGAATCCAGTCACCTTTTCCCAACTGGCCTAGTTGGCACAACGACGCAGACGTGACGTCATTACAGATTTCCATTATTAATCTTTTTAATCGTGTATATTAAAGATGAAAGATGCTGGATTACGTAACTCTGTAATTTAAACAAGTGGTTTTACATTAGATTTTTCTGTGTTCCAGCTGAGTCTTTTCACCGTTTTTAGCACCTCTACCAACTCTTTGATGTCCAGTGAGGTACAGGTGAACCACAGGTGTATCTCCGGCTGGGGGAGTCGCATCACTATTGCAGTTTGACTGCAAACCAGCTTCATTTTCTTCTTCTCTTGTCTTATTTTCCGTCTCTTGCGTTTGATCTCAGAGGCCGTCGCCGGGACCTCACAGCTGCCATCGGCCCTCAGTTACAGGCACAGATGTGTGTTTGAAGGTTGCCATGGTAACGCCGTCGGCCTGACACAGTAGAAGACTTGGAGCCCGGAGGTGCGACATGGTGATCAGCGACAGGAACGTGGGCCCCCCCCAGCCTAAGAAGGAGCCCCAGACGAGCACGAGGAGGAAGGCGCGCCCCCCCGGGCTGCCCTCCCCGGCGCTCTGCTGCGCCTGTGGCCTCTGCATCATGTTGGCGGGACTCAACATCACCCTGGTGGGGGCCTTCGCCTTCAGCACGCTCGTGCCTTCCGCCAACCCCCCCATCATCATCGGACCCATCCTACTGCTGCTGGCCTTCTGCTTTTTCGGGGCCTGTTGCGTGTGCAGCCGCCTGCCCCCCCCACACAGCTCGCACAGGTCGAAGGCGGGCGGCAGGGGGGCGGGGCTGATGGAGCGCGGCGGGCTGGCCGGCGGGGCCACCTTCGAGATCGAGACGAGCGAGCACACGCTTCAGGACACCACGGCCGTGCAGCTCAGCCCCGCGTCCTCCCCCAGCTCCTCGCAGGTCTCCAGCCCAGAGAAGGAGGCCCCAGCTGGGCCCCCCCCAGGCTCCTGCCAGCTCTTTACCATGATGGACTCCAACGGCACTCCTTCTGTCTCCGCCCTCTACTCGGCCACGGCAGCGTCCGGGGGGGAGGTGAGGCTGGACCTGCCACGTGAAGAGCGGGTCACCTAGCATCAGGGCGCCAGACTGCTGTAACCCCCCCCCCCCCCCGCCCCCGCCCCCGCCCCCAGTCCCAGCTGTGACCTGTGTCTCTTGGTGTCTCTTTCACTTTCCTACGTTACGTCAGCCTAGCACGCACACCCAGCGACATCCTAAGGACGGGGGGGTCCCTCGCCGGCCTCTGGCGTGCTGTTTCCCTCCAGGATTTGGCTCTTGGGGGGCATCAGGAAGAGGGTTCCTGAACCTTTGCCTGCTTCTCCGGAAGCCTCAGCTGTCAGCGCCCATCACACGGGGCCCCTGTGAGGAGGGCCGGCGCCTCGAGGACGGAAGTTTAGATGTGAAAAGGTCACACGGGTACGTTTGTGGTGACATTTGGCATTTTGTGTTGTGTTGTCAGCGCTGACCGGGTCCCCGGGTCCCCGGGTCCCCGGGTCCTGAACAGGCGCTCGGCTCTCTGAGGTTATGAGACGTTATAAAACAAATCAAATGTAGTGATCTCCCCACGGTGGATCCAGGATCCAGAGGAAACGGGACATTTGCGTCCCCAGGATGGACTCAATCACGTCTTCGTGATGCTCGTATTCAGACAAGCCAAGAAGCAGCGATCTGTCCCCATCACTGTGATCCTCCCACGGCACTTTTGGACCCAGTTCCCTGTCTGTTGCCTTAGACTGAGATATCAGGATTAAACTAGCGAGGGCTGAGCAGATGTTTACTGTCAGGTTATTGAAGCTTCTCCTGTTGTGGGTGTACAGTGCATCCAGGTCCACGTTCTGATGAACAAACGATTCGATGGTCCTGAAATGTCCAGAAGTTTCCAACGCATGGCCCCAACGTGTTGTGACGTGTTCGTCGTGTTGCACCCGAGTCCGGACGCCGTTAAGATGAGCACGTGTTCCTGGCGTTTATTTTTCTTTTGTAAGTGTAAATTCTGGCACCAATAAAAGCCTCTTCCAGCAGAGGAGGACGTGCACGGTTGTAGATGTCTGCATGATGCTGTCAGTCGTCCGCGTGTGTCCTCATCCGGTGAAATCAATAAAAAGTGGTGTCAAAATGTAAAATGTGATCCTGAAGGAATAAATTGGATTTTCTTGCTTTGACTACGATGACCTCAGCTCTTATTCCTCGTCAGAATTATAGTGTTGTAATTATGGAATCATTGATCTGAACAGTGCACGTCCTCAAATAACAGCTTGGTTTTTGAACAAAACAAGCACAGATTTCCTTGTATATTTGCTGAAATACAACTAGTAAAATAAGCACAAGCGGAGACACAATAGTTACTTTCCTAAACTCCATGAACACACTGGAAGATGATTAATTAACACAACTTTTCCTACTTGGTATCAGGCTTACGTGCACCGCGGGCCGGCGCCGCTGGGGGGGCGCCAGAGCCACATTTATCAGTACCGACAACGTTACATAAGCTGTGTTTTAAATTCTGTCAGTAGGTGTCAGCAGATCACAACGCGGCTCTTTTGGTCTGTGTTGGGTAACGGAGAACCCGTGAGAGTGTGGGTAACATGGATGCTGCATGTGATGGAGGCAGCAGGAACCTTTAAAGACGAACCTTTAAGCTTTAAAGGAATACAGGAAGCACCAAAGCACCAGCGAGCACAAACGTGCCAATCCTGAACGCATCGCTGTGACAGGGCGATGCTGAGGACGCTCGGGGGAGTGCATGTGTTGCCCTACTTTCTGAGACAGCTCAGGCATGACAAACTCATCCACGCTCTATCCTTTTAGGGGGGAGGGTTCCCCAAACAAGCTTGGTTCTAATCCCTTTTCCTGCCATCAGAGCAGCATACGAATGTATCAGAGCGTTCGGATCAGGCCGAGCAGATGGTGCCGTGAAGCTTTTCACTGTTCCGAGCAGGTGGGAATATTCGCGGATCCCTGGCATGTGTGGGACGGGCAGGCTTGCAGAAGTTTATGGAACACGTGAGAAATGCTGAGGAGCAACCCCCCCCCTTCCCCCCCACGAGGTCACCATCAAACGGGAGCACTTCCTGTACCGTCTGCAGGGGACGAGGAGGCCATAAAACTGTTAAATGTTTATCCAGGTGGAGGCTGTAAAGGTTGCTTATGGATGGCACCAGGCTGGCTCAGCTAAACCCAGGAGTCAACACCTACATGTTCATGCTGAGCAAAGGTCAGGGCGGGAGGTCAAGGGTCGCACGTGCAGTTGGGCCCGCTGGTCTCTACCAGCGCTCCTCTCTGGGTCCTGACAACTCTTCCACTCATTCTCTTCATAAAGATAAAGATAAAGTTCAACACCAGGCGTTTGATATTGTTCATCTTTCTTTCATGTAAATGTGTCGGGGGTGGGGGGGAGGGGTGTTGGGGGGGGAGGGGTGTTGGGGGGGGGGCAGATGTGGCGTAAACAAGCAGCAGCTGTGGGTGAATCTGAGATTAGAACCTGTTTGTTGCCATCTGATTGCAAAATCACATTTAATCTGTAATTCAAGAAAACTGTACAACCCCCCCCAACACACACACACACACACACACACACAATGAACACACACACACACACACCTAAAATCCCAAACATCCCATCCACTCTGAACTGGATCCTGTCGCTCTGTTCCTGTGTGGATGCATTTGTGCGTTACAATGTTCTCAGTGGGGGGGGGGGGGGGGGGTGTAATCAAGCTGAAGAGATTAGGGGAAGACGAGCTGCTGAGGATGGATGAGAGAGGACGCGGTTACGTAACCCCACAACCCAGTTCGCTCCGCTTCCAAGGATGTTCTGGGAGGAGGTTCTGGGCGGAGGAGAAGCCTCGTGTTGGACCAGAGGGGACCGGAGCCGTGTGCTGTCAGAACCCCTGCAGAACCCCCCCGTCTCACTGAACCCTGCACGGAGACCGAGGCTGTAGGATGAGTGAGGGTGCTGAGTGAGGTATCTGCTGTTGCCTCATTCCTCCCCCCCCTGGGGTTGCCGGGGTTCCCCCCCCCCACCAGTACCTTTGTACACGTGATGAGGTCACAGTTGTTGACAGGGATGTTTGGGTGCATCTGGGTCCTCTGGGCCATTTGACTGCGTCTCTGCCCTCAGATCAGGATGGAGCAGATCTGGACGGGGACCCCTGGGGGGCTGATGGGATGCCCCAGATCTGCATACCAATGGCGGCTGACAATAGCCCCTCGCTGCCCCATTCACGCCGGCTAAATGCTAGCTTATTCAAGCGGCCGGGCTGTTGCGTAATCTTACTTTTCAGCCTATATGCGGGTCCTGGGAGAAGGAAACATACGGAGCGGAGCTCCCAGCGGCGTTCCAGGAATAATGAAGAGAGAAGCCAGCAGGTCTACGTGCGCTATGTGGGTGGGAGGTCAGACCTTTGCTATATCTGGACAGCAGCGTGGTCAACGTCCCTTCATTAATGTTTGGCTACCGCGTCCCAGTTTAGTCCGTCCCGGCTTGGACAGCTATCTTTGATGTGTTCCGTACACAGCTCTGCAGCCTTTAACCCAGCAGATCAATACGGCTCCAAACACAGAGAGGTGAACTGATAAGAGACACAAATATTTACCTGCTGAGCCCAAATGATCTGTGCTTTTAAACGAGCTGCAGCGATAGCGTCAAAAGAAATAGAGCCGTGATCGTGTCCAGGTGAGGTCCGTTCTAAAGGTGTGCAGCATCAATACGCCCCCGAGGAGGCTGAGAGGATAAGCGGGGTCACGTGGGGCGTTCTGGGGTGCAAAGGCTTGATAAACAACATGTGGTACCGCTCGGTTCCAGCAGAGGCCCCCGTTTTTCACAGGAACGCGGTGCCAGTGAACGCACCGCCGGTCCGGAGCAGACCGCCTCAGACTGGTTTGCTGCTCCGCATCTCAGGCAACGTTTATTGTGAGTTTCAGACCGGTCCCACCTGAGCGGGGAGCAGCTGAACTCACAAACGGCACGTTTACGTGGGGCCGGGGGGGGGGCCGACCTGGGCCGTGTCCCACGTGTCCTCCTGTCCTGTATGAACAGCTCTGTCCTCATGTACAGGAAGCAGAACGACCTCCAGGACGACCTCCAGGAGACTCCTGAGACACTTCTGACGCCCTGGATGCAGCACCTGTGGAAGAGAGGAAACCCGCCCCCCCCCCACACACGTCACGGGGCTTCATGGCAGGGATTCAGTTCACCATGGCAGCGCCTATCAGCACACACGGCAGCGTGGGGGGGGGCAGCCGGTGGCAGCACTCGCTACCATCCGCCGTCCGAGTGGAAGCCTCTTCCTGAACTCCTTTAGAAAGAAATGAAAGAGCGATGCTTCCCACTTTAATGGCGTTCCCACAGCGGCCCTCCGAAACAAAAGCAGCCATTAAGTTGCCGGGC
>NC_079534.1:14753707-14783707 GCF_003711565.1 Takifugu flavidus | reverse complement strand
GTTTGCTATGCTCTACCTGGTTCCATGTGGGTATGGAGAGCCCAGCCAAAGAGGCTTAATGGCCCTTAATGAGGCTTTGCACGCTCCGGGACCCTCGTGAAGAACAATGACCCAGCTGTGTGCGTATCTTTGGTGTTGCAGAACTCGCGGAGAGCTCTGTGAACAGGTCAGTGGAACGTGGCGCTCTTTATTGTACAGAGAAGCTGACGATACTCAGGTGCTTCCCAGACTCCCATCAAAGTGTTGCGTAACTCAGAGATGGGCCAGATTTCCTCACTGTACCGCGTGAGCAGATTGATTACAATTCATTGATTTTCGGATCTCTGGCCCACTTGGCTGAGTGGGAGGCTTCTTACGTTTGAAGTCTGAAAGAGGCTTTAGCCGCTTGCCTAATAATGGAGCCATTGAGATCTGATGGAGCTTTTTCACAGGAACCGAACCCTCTATGAATAAACAAGCCCCTCTTACATAAACCGCCGGCCAGGCCAACTCTAATTATCATACAGTCCCAAAGAATGGGCTCCCCAGTTGGATTCCATGGTGTCAGAGTTGGTTTGGGCCTCTCTGCGTGATGGCCTCGGATGTTTGGTGACTCCGGCCGAGCTTGTTCCGGGCCGTCGTGGATTTAGAGTCGCTGACTGCAGGTTTCTGGTGGAAACACGAGCGCTTTCATCTGGAACTACAAAGCATTAATGGGATAAAAGAGGTTTGCAAGGCTCATGTATTCATATGTGGAGCGCTTGTTGAGGTCGTCACAGCTGACCTCTTGTACGTGGTCACAATGTGGTCCCGATGTGATGGTTCCATGGTTCCTACAGCCCCGGATGAGACCTTCAGCTATTGCGTAATCCAACCAGAAGAAACCAGATCAAATCAGAGCCCAAACTGTCACATCAGCTTCATGATGATGTCACGGCTCACTGGACCAGCCGTCCAAGCCCCGCAGGCTCGTCTTCTGCACCACGTTAGTTCTAAGTGGTCCAAACGTGTTCTGTACTGACCAGAAATTGGACATTTCCACACGGCTGGACCGAGCTGAAACAGATCCGAGCCGGGTTGAGTTCTGAATCCGGTCGCTCTGCTCAGTGTTGCCTTGCGTGCGTGATGCTGCGCCGTTTCTGGGTAATTTGAATGCTAATGCCTCCGGACTGTACGAGTCATGTGATGTTACACAAACAGGCTGCTCGCTGCCAGACGGGTGAATTGGGTTCATTCTGCTGGGTCAGAATTCACGTTTCCTCTTACCGTCTCTGGCGAACGCCCTGGGAACCACAATAGCTGTTCTCACGGTGCGTCAGGCCACCTGGGACACATTTCGTGCACGTAACGGTGTAAGTGAGCAGCAGGGGGGGATTAAATGACACGGAGAGAGAACAGAGCAGACAACAGGGGAGAAAATAACACCTTCAGAGGAGACGCACATAAGTTGTCGAGAATTTGAGGGAAAGTGCAGGAAAAGTGCTGCTTTTGTGTGTTTGGAGCATGTTGGTCACCTCCTCCTCCATCTCAAAGTCATTCAAGGTCAAGTAAACGTGTGGTCATTTTGAAGAATTCACTCTGCAGGTGGAACAATAATCAATCATGAGGTCGACTCCATTTTTATTGAACAAAGTCATAAAAGCATATGTAGAAACCCCGGCGTTAATAATACATGTTATAACAACACCGGTGATGTGAATCAGCCTTCGTGTGGTTAACAGGTAATCCAGCTCCTCCAGGACAGAACGTCCAGACATATGACACAGAGTCACACATATTACCTCAAGTAATATCAGTCCTGTTGATCTGGGTGTGAGGGTTTTGGTCTCCAGCCTGTAGGTTAATTTGCAAACTTCATGTCAGGAACAGGGAAGAGCTTTGGTGACCATCTTTCAGACAAACTACCCCCTTCTTTGGCCACTGGAGGGCAATCCCTAGCTTTGAAGTTCTCTGTGGTTTCACTGGGTTGAGCCATGAGGTAAGAGGAACAGTGGACCATTCAGCTCAGAAATGATGCTGCTCTGCTCACAGAACTAGTTTAAGCCCAATCCCTATTTCAGAGGAACAGCTCAACAGATGGACGGAATCACGGTTACAGCAAAGAAACCAAGTGAAACCAGACCAGGGTGTGCCAACATACACCAAAAGGTTTATGAAGCAGTCAGCTAGTCTGTGTGCTCGGCTGCTGTGGTTAGCGCCCCGACCTTCCCTGCTAATAGGAGTCCCTTCCTCGGTAGTTTGGCTCTGCTGATGCAGATCATGAGCCTTTGCTTTACTACTGGGTGAGTAGCGTGTTAAAGTAAGTGGATCACGCGTTCTGAAACTGGAACAAGAATCCCACAGTTTAGGTCCATGTCCTGTTTAGGTCGTGTGACTGTTGCAGACCTCCATCATAATGAGGGTCACAGGGGGTTGCTTGTCTGGGGCACTGTAGGTGCACGTTCTTGGGCGGTCCAAACCGGAATCAAAGCCACCGACGTCACGCTCAGCACGCCTCCCGCTGACACAAATGAAAGACAACGTGAAAGAATCCAAGCAAACGTCCTGCTGACACGTCCCCAGCTGGCAGGTGAGACAACACAAGCGCATCTGTGGCGGAAAAGATTCAATAAACGCCTGTTGTGAACGGACCCTTCGTCAGCTAGAACCTCTGTGAGAACGACCCCCCCCCCCTGGGTTTTCACCTTGCTTATGATGTCCAGTGTCCTGTGATCATCACTGATATATTGCAAAAGCTGCAAATCTGTTCAGTATGTTCAAACGAGCCCTCAAGGCCCGTGAAGTCCATTCCTAAAGCTGAAAAGGTCCTCCCAGAGGTTCAGACTAAAACCACAACAAATTGTAACGAAGCATGTGAGCGTCACATGCAGCTGCTAAATTAACTGCCCCAAAATGAATGAACAGCTTTCCTTAGTTAGTGTTTACAGGGTTAGCTTCTGAATGTGGTAGCTCCATCTGTAGGGGACAGTTCTTGGTCCCAGCCCTGGATTCATGGCTGGTAAAGGGGGAGGAGCCAGGACACCTTCAGTGCACTGCTGAGGTGGCGACCCGCATGCATCTGGGACAGATAAAAATACATATTTAACTGTCAGCGCTGCTTCAAACCCATAATTCTGGTGCCTGTAGGGGAGGCCGCTCCTCACAGGCCCTTGTTATATTAACTTAAGTCATATACATGTTTGACACATGTGTAGTTATGATTCACATGGATTATTTTAATATAATGATATAACAAGTCTCGCCTCGTCCTGTCTCGTCTCATCTTCTTCCACTTTATCCGGGACCAAGTCGCAGGGGCACCAGCCTAAGCAGAGATGCTCCCGGGCCAGCCGAGAGACATCGTCTCTCCAGCGTGTCCTGGATCTACCTTAGGGCATCCGGGAGGCATCCAGGGGGCTTCCCGAACAGATGCCCGAGTGACCTCAGCTGACTCTCCTGGACACTCCCAGCTCCTCCTGAGTGACTGGGCTTCTCTCCCCCTCTCTAAGGGAGCGACAGCCACCCTGCAAAAGTAACTCATTTGGACCGTTTGTATCTGTGATCTTGTCCTTTCGGCCATTACCTAAAGTTCATGACCATAGGTGAGAGTAGGAGCGGAGTAGGGTTAGTAAATAAACTGGTAAATAGAGAGCTTCGCCTTGTGACTGATTGTCAGGGTTGTTGTTTTGGTGTTCTTTTTGTTTTTCCCCTGTTCCTGCTCTGTTCTGTCTACAGGGGCCTGGTGAAGCCACTTACCTGCAGCTGTCTCTGGTGACAGTCACACCTGCTGCCTATTGCTAATCAGCTGGTTATTTAGGCCCTGGCGCCTGTTCACCAGTGTCTGATTGTTTCCTCAGTGTTGTGGTAAATGTGGACTTGGTTACTCACCCTTTTGTTTCAGGTTCAGGAGTTGTACGCGTTTTTGTTCTCTGCTCGAGGTCACCACGCCTCCCTGCTCAAGGAACAAGCAGGATCTTCTCCCCCTGCCAATTGTGTTTTTCTCTGCTGCATTTGAGGCTTCTTATGGTTTCAATAAACCCTTTTGTGAGCCCTAGTTGGCTATTTCCATGTCCTCAGTTTTGGAGGTGCTAATTCTCATCCCAGCTGCTTCACACCACCTCAGTACATGTTTGAGGTCCTGTTTTGATACGCATACTTTAGGTTGTCATTGTCACAATAACAGCATTATACCTATCAACAATTTTGTTTGGAGCATCTCAATGCTGACATCAATACATCATTTATAAGTGCATTCGTGCTGTTCATTTAAGAGTCTTACTGCCTGAGGGTACAGGCTGTGGGCCCGTCTGGAGGTTCTGGGCCAGATGGACCTGTACCTTCTTCCAGAGGGCAGCAGGTGGAGGAGGTGATGTGCAGGATGATGCTGGTGATGTTGTGTACCCGCGTCAGACAGTGGGTGGTGTAGACGGAGTTCATTTCCAGGAGACTCATCCTGGTGATTCTTCCCGGCGCTTTCATAACCCTCCAGAGGGCCCGTTGCTCAGCCTTGGGGCAGCTGGAAAACCACACCAAGAATCCATACGCCAGTTTACTGCCGGCTGCACAGTGGTAGAACTTTACCATAAGCTGCAGAGGGATTTGAGCCCTCTTGAGTTTCCCCAAGTAGAAGAGACGCTGTTGTGCCTTTCCTATAACTGAGGTTATGTTAGTACTCCGGGAGAGGTCTTCCCAGGAACCTGATCTGATCTCTCTCAACTGCTTCATTCCCGATGGTGAGTGGAGTATGGGTTAGGGTCCTTTTGCTGTTTTGGGCTCAGGGCCCACACAAAGTCTGTGGGTTTTGGGCTCGGGGAGTGGGTTGAGCTGAGCCAGAATGCAGAACCAAGCGGGAGGACGTGAACCCTCAGAACCATACAGTTCCGTTTACAGCGGGCAGGAGCGACAGAGAGGAGCTTACAGGAGATGAGGCCGGCGATGCAGCAGAGCAGACTGGGGCTGAGCAGCAGTGAAGTCGGGGCCAGGTGAGAAGACAGGAACCAGAAACGCTGTGGTCAGGGACAGAAGGCTGGTGAGTTACCGGGAGACAGGCGGTGCAGGCAGGTCAGGGGCAAACAGGTTCGGCAACAGGAGGTCAGGCAGGTAAGAAGTGCTGGAGAGTCTTGCACAGAAACGCTGAAGAACAATCTGGCAAAGAGTGAGAGTGCAGGGGAGGCTTATAAGCAGGGGCAGGTAGAGTGGAGCAGAGGCAGGGAGAGTGGAGCAGGGGCAGGTAGAGTGGAGCAGAGGCAGGGAGAGTGGAGCAGAGGCAGGGAGAGTGGAAAATTACTGAGACAGAGGAACAGGAGGGAACTGGGGGAATGGAGCTGTGACAGCTCCAGTGGTACAGAGACCAGATGGCCCTTAGAAGAGGACTGCAGACCCCACACACATGGAGCACCTCCCACAGAATACCCCGCAGGACACGGTCAGATGAACAAAACTGATGTTGACTGGTTGGGCAAACTCCCATGAACCCTCAAGCACCTTGTGGAGGGTTTAGAGCTGGTACAGAGTTCTACGGCTGGGATGAAAACTACATTTTTCCTCCTGAATACGGAGGCTATTGGCTGAATTCTCCTCTCCAGTACCCTGCCATAGACCTTCCCAGGGAGACTGAGAAGTGTGATCCCCCTATAGTAAAAACACACCCTCCGTGTCAATGAAGACACTCCTACAACATCCAGATACTTGAGGTACTCAGGGAGGACACCTTGGCACAGAAAAGCTTCCCAGCCTCTGCTTCCTCAGGGGAATGTGTGACGACAGGGTTGAGGAGCTCCTTGAAATATTCTTTCCACCACCCAACAATATCCCCATTTGACGTCAGAGGGTCCACACCACCCCTGTAAATAGTGTTGGCAGAACACTGTTTTCCCCCTCCTAAGGCACCAGATGATTTGTCAGGATTTTTTCGAGTCTGACCAACATTCCTTCTCCATGGCTTCCCCGAAGACCTCCCAGACTTGAGTTTTTGCCTCCAGGACAACCCTCGCTGTGGCCTGATTGGCCTGCCAGTACCTGCTACTGTTTGGGAGGTTCCATGGGCCAGCATGGCCAAATAGAACTCCTTCTTCAACTTGATGGCATCCCTTACTTCTGTTGACCACCACGGGTTCAGGGTTTGCCGCCATGCCTGGCAGCAGAGACCTTGCGTCCACAGCTCAGGGCAGCCGCCTCAGCAATGGAGGCAGAGAACATTGTCCACTCCAAATCAATGCCCCTAGCCTCCCTAGAATCCTGGAGAAGCTATTCCAGATGTGGGAGTTAAAGACCTCCCTGGTGGAGGGCTCCCCCAGACCCTCACGATGCATTTGAGTTTGCTAGGTCTGTCCAGTTTTCTCCCCCGCCAGCAGTCAGATGAGATGACAGAAAAGTCAATCATCGACCTCTGATCCTGGTGCCACGTGCACTGATGGACACCCTCATGCATGAATTTGGTGTTTATTACGGACAAACCGTGATAAACACCGAAGTCCAATAACAAAATGCCACTCGGTTTCACATTAGGAAGGCCGTTCCTCCAAATCCCGGCTCTCCGGGTATCGCTGTCATTGCCCACATGGGTGTTGAAGTCCCCCAGTGGATCTATGGGGTCCCCAGCACTATCAAATACCCCTTCCAGGGACTCCAAGAAGGCCGAGTACTGTGCTGCTGTCCGGCAGGTAGACACAAACAACAGCAAGAGACCAGTCCCCGTCCCCGAAGGCGCAGGGAAATGATCCCCTCTTTCACCACAGCTGGAGAGCTATACTGTAAGTAAGCCTACACCCTCCCACCGCCGCTCCCTCTGGGCAACCCCAGAGCTGTGGAGGGTCCAGCCCCTCTCAAGAAGGTGGATTCCAGAACCCATGCTGTGCCTGGAGGTGAGCCCGACTATCGCTAGCCAGTACCTCTTAACCTCCCGCACAAGCTCGGGCTCCAAGGCGAGGTCACATTCCATGTCCCCATAGCAAGAGGTTTGACCCGAGGATTGGCCTTCAAGCCCCAACCCCAGGCCTGGCCCCAGTTACGTCATAATGTCATAACTGCTGTCCATGCTGTCATAAACATAAATGTTTTCTGGGGGACACACATGTTCCAGCTTCAAAGAACAAAGACATGGTCCCCATCCTTTCTTCCTGACCCGTCTCGACCCATTCCCCCCCAGCGATCCCATTAGGACGAGCAGGTTGGAGACGCACATGGAACATGACCTAATGGGAAAATGCGTCATTCCCGTCTGCTGCGTCTTGATTAGTGGTGGCAGATTAGAGGAACACAGCAACAATCTGAAGCCAGCAGCAGTTTGGATCCTTCGCCCCCCCCCTCGGCCCGTTTAGCCTACATGTAACAGCGCCTCTGGTAAGACTGGCAGCCGGTGTGTGGATTTACCGGGATTATTCCCTTGGAACAGAGTGAAGGCTGCAAACTTGTTGTGGCCCCATCAGATCCGTGATCAGCTCCTAATCTGACAGCAGATCAGCCGTGTGTGGAGGGGGGGGGGGGGGGGTGAAAAGGGCACCGCTTTCGTGTAATCATCTTTAAATCTGGGAGCATTCGGTGAACACTTTATCCACTGTGGTTCTGCAGGTTCAACCTCTCTGACGTCACCCAAGACTTGATGAGAACAAAGATTAGAGGCTGCAGACCAGCTGTGGAGAACTGACAATCAGGAATGAGCATGAAGGAGCAGAGAGATCCCACAACTGCTCAGTCTGGGAGGAATGGAGATAACGGACGTCTCAGTCTGTCCTCTCACTGCAGCCAGAACTTCAGCTTCCTGCACGGACACAACATTCTGACCCACTCCAGTCTGGAAGCCCCCCCCCCACTCTCGTTTAAGCCTTTGAGTTGACCAAGCGTGCCTTTAAAACGCTCAGTCACATAAACTACGTATGCTAACGCTGATGCTAATGCTAACTAGCAGGAGCAAATGACCTCCGTGGCTGCAGGTGGCAGCAACTATTTATTTATGTGTGTGTGTGTGTGTGTGTGTGTGTGTGTGTGTGTGTGTATGTGTGTGTGTGTGTGTGTGTGTGTGTGTGTGTGTGTGTGTGTGTGTGCACCATGTCTGTTATCTGCTGTTGTGGCTCTTTAGCTTCCTCCTGAGAAGCTGCTGCTCCCACCAAAGCTGCGTCCTCTGATACGGGAGCGCTTCAACCAGCTGAGGTCAGATTTCGGCGACTGACGGAACACAAAGTTCATGAGCAGGAGCAGGTCCACTGACCGAAACCTTCTCGTTTTATGACACGAGCGCCAGAAAACCCTCATGTTTGTGTTTCCTAACCCTCTGACTCCAGTGTGAACCGGTACCAGACCCGCCGCTTTATGCAGATGTGTGTCAGATGCTAAGTCATGCGTGTAAAATCTGCTTACGTATGGCAACACACACACACCACACACACACACACACACACGCTTACGCCCGGGACATTACGCAATGTGCAGGTGAGGATCGGGGCAGGAGAGCGAGGCAGGTGTGTGCAGGACAGCCTGCTCGATCTATCACAGCTTCTTCTTATCGGGTTTTCCCAACCGGGCTTTATCAGGTGTACACACGCACCTGCGTCAGCTGTTCACGCCGTTTGTGTGATCACTTCCAGCTTCACCACGTTTCTGATCACATTTCCAAGGGGAAATAATGCTGACGTCAGCAGTTCTGTACAGAGCGCGAGGTTTTCCAAGACAAACACAGGTCAGGTCGAACTGTGGCGGACGGGGACGGTCTGATCGCCGCTGCGTCTCCTGCCAGCTGTCGGCAGCTCGCCGCTTCCACTTTTAATGAGCTTATTCTTCAAAAACGCATCCTTGCGGCCTCCAAGTGGCGGGAACATGTGTAAGCGTGCGCGTGTTCAGCGGGAGGTCAACATAAGGTCAACATGCATCCTGGGAAAATAAGCCGTTCCCTTTGTTGATCCCGGGAACAATGAGGAGGTGATCAATAGGAAAAACCACAAACAGGCTTCTCCTGTCTTAGCTGGTCGGGACTAGAAGCACACGGGCGAGTAAACAACGAAAAACAGACAAAACCGCTGTGTTTTTCCTCTCGTTGCCACGGGCCTGTTCACCAGAACCTCCGGTGCTACCTGGTGGTGGGCTGTCTTAATATCCGGAGTCCACAGACAACGTTTGTGTAGCAGGAGGCCGCTGCCTTTAGGTGAACCTGTGTAAACAGGCAGTAAACTGCAGTAAACAATATCCTGTCCTCGTAAATAATATCTAATATTCATACAGATAACCTGTGGGCAATAATCACTCAGAATGACATGAACTTTGGCTGCTAGCATGTTGCTAATGTAGCCTCGATGGGCTCCTCTCAGGCCTGCATGTGAACATTTATCGGTCCTAACACGTGTTCATGAAGCAGAATTAGGAAAAACCCAGAGGATCCTCACATCTGGGATCACCAGAAACATTTTAAAATGATAAACAGTTGTTTGTTCACTGCAGTAACGTGCGTGTCCTCAGAAGAGCTGCTAAATCCATCTCTCCTTTCACAAATCTGGTCTAAATATAAAAACTTACGTTTATCCAGAAGCAGCCAGTTCATCAGGCTACTGACTCTTTTGTGTTAGCATGCTAATCAGATGCTAATCAGCCTGAAAATGATGTTGCACAGCAACCAGGATCTGAGCTGGAGGATCCGTGTCTGATCGCTCCGTTTATGGTGCTATAAAGCTAAATAAAGGCTAACTGACCCCAGCAGGAGATAAGAACTACTTATTTCTCTTTGAGCTTATTAAAATCCGCCGGTTTCTCTGAGCTCTGGCGGCAGAAAGCAGCACTTCCTGTTGGTCACGTCACGACCCCGTCAGCAGCGGCGCCGCCCAAACCGGCCGTTGGCTCTGTGGAGGTAACGCGGAACATTGCCGGTCCAAAGTTTGAGGGAGGACAGACGGGAAGCAGACGGTCACATGTTTGGAGAAGAGTCAGCTGAGTAACTCAGAGCTTAACAGGATCCACTTTAACAGGATCCACGTGTCAGGAAATCCAGTCTTCAGTCTGAGTGAGAGGACCCAGTCACAGACCCCCTCCTGGCTCAGCTGCCCCCCCACCCACACACACACACACACACACACACACACCACGTCACTTCACAGGAACCGGCTCTGCTGTGTCCGGTGGACCCGACCCTGGTCTGGCCTCAGCCCAAGTCCACCTATTCCAGTTCCTCTCACTTGTACTGGGACCCAGTGTTGACTCAGAGGGGCGGGTCCAGATGTGAGTAACCCAGTGGGACGGAGCCGAGGCGGCGGCGCTGACGCACGCTGGCTGCTCACCAGGAACTGGTCACGGGTCAGAGTTCTTTCCATGTGAGCTGTTGGCTGAATTCTGAATAAAAGAATCCTAAAGTCCAAAGAACTTCCTGAGCACACCTTCTTCTTTCATGGATAATCTTCCACAAACACGAGGAATCTTCCCAGAGGAAAGTTCTGCTGGTGGAAAACTACTGAGAGCGGCCTGACCCTGGGGGCCGTGAAGGTCGCCGCTGTTTTGGGTTAAAGGAGGACGCCAGCAGATAAAGCAGCAGGAGCCTTGGCCTGGGGGGGTGGGGGTGGGGGTGGGGGGGCACATCTGTTGGAGGGGGAGGGGGACGGCGTCGGCGTTACGCAACAGGCTCAGACGCTCTCGGATATAGAAATACATCAAATAGAGATCCGGAGTTTTTCCATTTGACTCCTGTTTGTTCCTCTGCTGGAAAACTGTGTCACTGTGTCAGGTGGCAGCAGCCGACCAATCAGGCGCAGGCACGGGCCAGCCAATAGGGAGGCTCGTGTGTGTGTGTGTGTGTGCGTGTGTGAGACTCGCTGTGAACATGCTGCATCCTGGGTGTGTGTGTGTGGGCTCTGTGCACAGAGCAGAACCAGGTCACCTGAAGGAACCACTGGCTGCCTGGAGTCATCCATCCATCATCCATCCATCCATCATCCATCCATCCATCCCTTTATCCATCCATCATCCATCCATCCATCATCCATCCATCCACCCATCCATCAATCATCCATCCATCATCATCATCAATCCAACCATGCATCCCTCCATCCACCCCTCCATCCACCCCTCTATCATCAATCCACCCCTCCATCCCTCCACCCACCCCTCCATCATCCATCCCTCCCTCCATCCACGGTGCTTCCTCTCTGAGCCGTCCTCTTCCTCCCCTCCGTGCACGCTTGTGCTGGTGTTGTGAGCGGAGGAAGCGGTTCTGGTTTGAACTGGTGCGATGTTACACAACAACATGGTGGAGCGTCACATCGAATGTTCCCCGGCAGCCTTTAGGGAGACGGACGCTCCGAGAGTCTCGCGGCTTCCTGTCATAAATGTCATCGTGTGGGGGACGACCACCGTCCGCTCTGGTGCTATCTGGTTAGCATGCTAGCTGGGGCTTGATGGCGCGGCCATTTCACTTTTTCTTTCCTTACATAACTTGTTTTTTCTCGAGCCGCTCTCACTACACCAGAACTACCGCCATCCAGCCTGTACATTCCGGTGGTTGTCATGGCAACTGTGCTGCATCCGTCTCTCCTTTGTCCGTATCTCCCCTCCATCCGAGCTTCTCTGGGTTTGAAAATCCCAGCATAATTGAGTTTAGAGGCGGACGGCGCCCGTCTCTGGGGCCCGTTCTCATGAATCCCGACCAACGACGGCAAAGAAGAGCTGACGGGCGCAGAAGCCCAGAGAGCAGAACCGACACCGAACCGGTGTTCCCGTTTGGCGTGGACCAGCCAGGCCGATTTGTCTGCCCTTGTGGGCGGAGCCAGGCAGTTCTCCTGATTCAGTAGGTGCTAGCTTAGCATAGCCCTGGAGAACAGGTCTGCTGGTTCCGTGGTGTCAGCAGCAGCCAGACGGTCACGTGCACAACCTTTATTACAAGTTAACAAATGCTAGTTTGATCATCTGGGAAGTCAAGAGTCACACGGCAAAGTTGTGATAAAAATAAGAGTTTTAAGTCGTATCAATAGAAAACAGCAGATGATGTTTTACCAAATCAGGTGCGTTACAATATCGCAGTTAACAAAGGATAAAACTCCTTGAGGAAATCTACAAATGGCATCATGAACAAGACCACATCTGAGCAACGTACGGCCGGGCGCGTGCACGCACACAGACACACACAGGTACCACAGACGATGACCCAGCGCCAGATTCTGGAGACAAACGCTGCCATTTAAAAAATAGACACTTCATAAATTGATAAGAATTAGTTACAATGGATGGTTGAAAAGGCAGGTCCACATATTCAGAACAGGAACTAATCAGGTTTATTCAGTTTCACAGCAGCTTCAGCAGCTCTAGTCTTCAGTGTCCGTGTGCTTTAGTTCATTTTAGTTGGTAGACGAGGGAAACAAATGACTGGGAAGTGTGACAGAAGCCGACCCCTCCTACCGACGCCCCGTCAGAACCAGCACAGCCCTACCGGGAAGTCAGAACCGTGTCGTCTTTCCAAGTTGACCAGTCAACTCAAACCATTTAAACGTGTTAATCATCTTGAGTGGGAGGAGAAGATACAGAGCTAGCTTAAAGCTAAACTAAGCCAGGCGGCGGGGGGGCTCAATAGTCCGCGGGCTCGTCCCCCTCTTCGTTCAGCAAACAGGTGCGGACCAGGGCCTCGGTCACGCCGTACGGGTCGCAGTTGGCGGATGGGCGGCGGTCCTCAAAGTAACCCTTCTTCTCCTGGCCCACCGTGCGGGGGATGCGGATGCTGGCGCCGCGGTTGGCCACGCCGGCCGAGAACTCGTTGATGTTGGAGGTTTCGTGGCGGCCGGTGAGGCGGCGGGCGTTGTCCAGGCCCCCCTTGGGATCGTAGGCCCGGATGTGGTAACTGTGCCTCTTCCCGAGCTTTTCGATGGAATCCTCAATGGCCCTGGAACCAAGGGGAGGCGTTTACCGTTAGAGGCCGGCCCAGGACGCAGCGGGTCAGCACGCGCACGCCGATACTCACGTCAAGCCGCCGTCTTCCCTCATCTCCTTGGTGCTGAAGTTCGTATGGCAGCCGGCGCCGTTCCAGTTCCCGGGGATCGGTTTGGGGTCGAAGGAGGCGACGACGCCAAAGTCTTCACACACGCGGTGCAGGAGGAAGCGCGCCACCCACAGGTGGTCGCCCATGCTGATCCCCTCACACGGGCCGACCTGGAACTCCCACTGCAACACAGAGTCACCGTCACTGGGGCCGACTCCACCGCCACCGACGTGCACGCGCCCGCCAGCGTGCTTACCTGGGCCGGCATCACTTCCGCGTTGGTGCCGCAGATCTGGACTCCAGCGTACAGGCAGGCCCTGTAGTGAGCCTCCACCACGTCTCTGCCGTAGGCCTTGTCGGCGCCGACGCCGCAGTAGTACGGTCCTGAACAACGACAGCACGTTAGCGCGCCGCTCACCAAAGCTCGGGGCCAACGGCGCCGGCGTGCGCTCACCCTGTGGTCCCGGGAACCCGTTGGAGGGCCAGCCGAAGGGGTGGCCGTCCGTGCCCAGGATGGTGTACTCCTGCTCCATGCCGAACCAGGGGTGCTGGTCCTTCACCATCTCCATCATCTTCTTACACGTGATGCGGAGGTTTGTTTCTGCAGAAAGGCACCGATCAAGACACGTGCACGCCCCCAACGCTCGCACTCGAGCTAAACGGACACGCTACGACCGGTACCTGCGGGTTTGCCGTTGTACTTCAACACCTCACACAGAACCAGCTTGTTGGGGTCTTTGCGGAACGGGTCGCGGAACATGGCGGCAGGGATCAGGTACATGTCGCTGTTGGAACCCTCGGCCTGGTACGTGCTGGAGCCGTCGAAGTTCCACTCGGGCAGGTCTGAAAGAAAGAGACGTTTAGAGACTCGGTAGGATTCACCAGGCGATCGTTCAAGGTCGGGAGCAGCCAGGATGCGAACCTTCGATGCTTTTGGGCTCATAATCCAACGTCCTAGTTTTGCAGCGCAGTCCCTCTCCGGTTCCGTCGATCCAAATATACATGGCCTGAACCTTGTCCCCCTGCGGGAGGTTCATGTACTGCTGCTTCACAGCTTTGCTGAGGGTGGCGCTGGCAGATGTGGCCATTTTAGCTGCTACTATAACACACCTGGGGACGACAGGAGAGCACATCAGGACCGATGCGTCCGAACAATAGCGCAGCGAGCACGTTTAGCACGGCCCCGCGATTCTGCCGCCATCCCAACACGCACGGAGCGGAGCAACACGTGCTCGCGGCCCGGTGGGCTTCCATCTGGCCCGGACCAGAGCGCAGAAGAAGAGCACAGCTCCGCGTAATGGCGACGGAAGCCGCGGTGAGAGCCACGCTTGTGGAGCTCGTCCAGCTAGCCGTAGCCATGGCTACAGCCTCACGAGCGGTGTTGCAATGTTACATCATCTTTGTTCCCGTCGCTACTACAGCCGCATGATTGCGTCACAAAAGGCGCGCAGACAAAACGCCTGCTTCATTCTATTAAACGGGGTAAAAAAGCTGACTTAATTAACATAAGACTATATATTTGAATTTAAAAAAAACACTTGCTACGTGTATACCAGGCCTGTGGCGCGCCGTGATCTTATGTGAGGAGGGGGAACAAAGAGGAGTGAAAGGGTATTACCTGGAAAAACGAGGAGATCGAGATTAGAAGTGTTGGCCGGTGGGTTCCGGTGATCGGCGGGTTTGGACCTCGCTGGTGTTTCTCTCATTCTCGAGGTCAGGAACCGCTCCTCTGGTCACATATATATGAGGAGTGGACGGCTGTGATTGGACAAGCTCGCGTTCAAAAAAATAAAAAAGCTGCTCGCTGATTGGACGAAACCAAACAGCCAGCCCATTCAAGCTGCTCGCTGATTGGACGAAACCAAAGAGCCAGCCCTCCCTCTCCTTATCGCTTTCCGTGAAAGTTGAAAAGAACAAAACAAAAAAACGTGTATTTTTATCACACTTCATGTTTTTACCCGACATCAGTACAGGAATTCAAGGTAAGAACAAAGGTTTCTGTCGATTTTGCGACTGTTCGGCCACATGGCCGCTAATCCGACTCCAAGGCGCCATCTTGTGGCGGAACCCGATTACGTCAGTGTTGGTTTGGTCCTGGACGCACGCGCGAGACGTTTGCGTTTTATTTTAATAGTTCAGAGAAGAAAAAGTTAATTTTTAGACTTTTTAAGCTTTTAAGCTTGCATTTATTTTTTAGATGGGTCGGACTTCTTTGCATGAAACATTTTTCAGTATTTGTCAGCACTTTTGCTTCCAGTATTTAGGTGTTTGTTGGATGTTGCCGCTCTTATTCGGACCAAATGAGTAATTAAGATTAAGATTAAGATGTACTTTATTCATCCCTGTGGGGAAATTGAATTATAGTAGCAACCTATACAAAGTATAGAAACAGAATAAATAAATACAGATACGATTAGAACGTCATAAGCATATATACAGCATATATTATAAGCATATATATAATATATACATAATATAATATTTACATATTATAAGAATTATAAGCATCATAATTACACAAGTCAAAGTGTAGCAACCTTTTGTTCCTAATTCTACATAACGGACAAGGCCTAAAAATGTTTTCTGATTATTGAATATTGAATTATAAAGTCATGCAACTGCTATTTAGGTTAATAAGCCTTTACACGTGACACATGAAGGGGATGTTGGTTGTGAATGCCTGACTTTAGTATTTGTTGACTTGATCAAATCTTTTATTCATCCCGAACATTTAAACTGGGGATTCTAGCTTGAAAGTGGAATATTTGCCAGCCATTTCTCTTGGTCTTAGCACCTTTCTTGAGTAATGACAGCGGATTCTTTGGAGTCTGCTGCAGGTTTTCTTTGAAAATCATTTTTAAAAAAACCAAATACACAAACTAGCAAAAATCTTCAGATGCAAAACAGCATATTTGTGTGATAGAAGAGTGTGAAATGTAGCTGTAGTGTTGTTTTAGAAAGGATGAGATTCCAGAGTTTCACCTCAGTTAAATAGTGTGAGAAGAAACAACTTTGTCAAGTGTCTGAATCGCTCCGCTGGATCCGTCATTTGCCTGAAGGCAGCGTGCAAGCTGCTCCAGGTGTCCTCGAGATCCTGCAGATGCAGATGGAGTCGGGGGCATTTCCAGCATCAGAGGGGCGACACGTTCGCCCCCGTGACCTGGGGGACATTGCCTGATAGCAGAGCTGCTGCGGAATAAAATTAGAGAATGAAATGAGCGTTTTTATCACCGGTTTCTCCATCTCATCACTGAAATGTTTCCCATCTGGTAATCCTGGCAACATGATCTTTCCAGCAGATCACCTGATGGATGTTCTTAATAAAAGAGGGCTGTTGGAGGAGTGTTCCCTGACCCTGGCAGGCCTTCGCTGATCCTGACCACATCTCCAGGAGAGACTCCGAGGAGCACAGAAAAGAGTGCAAAGCATCATGAATGGACACAAAACTTTGGCTTTCGATGGCACAGCCGAGCCATTTCAAGACTGTTCCCTCTACAGTGTTGGATAAATATGGGTTTTTTCATATGGGCTAGAAACAGGAATTGACGTCATAGCTCTGGAGCGCCACCCGGTGGTCGGAATACGACATAACTCCCGACGTTTCAGCGTGACGCTTTTACACAGCCGTGCGTGTGCGGTGAACGTTTCACACAGACGTGACCTAAAAACGTCAAAAGCAACAAACCTGAAACGCATTTTAGCTTCACGGTTAAAAGAAATAAAGCTTTGATTGTGGGGAGAATATCCTGAGCGGCCAGCAGGGGGCAGCAGCCACCAAGAGGATCACATCGCCTCGCAATCCAGGTTTATTTGGACCATTTATGACCCCCCCCCCCCCCCCCGTCTGATTAAACGTGAATGGAAATAAGAAATTTCAAATCTGGAATTAAAACAAAACTCTGTCTTTACTGTGTAATTGTGCGACTGAAATCATTTGAATGTCCAATAACTCATACCTGAGGCCTTCAAACTGAAAAATTAACTTTAAACGGTGTCAAAACTCTTACTTTAATCAATGCTGCTGCTAATATACACATTCTGTGTATTACGAGGGGGGAGGTGGGCTCAGGATACTGGGCCGAGGAGCACCGGTGCCATGCACCCACCCAGGCCGCTCCGGCGTCCAGACCTCGGCCAAAGATCCACATCCAGGTCGCGTTGAAACCGCAGGACGGCGCTGCCTTAAAAATGAGCAAGGCTGACAACACAGCGGTGTGTGTTTGCTCAGCGCGTCCTCCGTGACTCATGGGTTGAGCAGTAAATCAGGCCAGGAGGAGCCTTGAGGGACGGTGTTCCTCTAAAGCTCCTTCACAACACTTTACACATCAATAACCCAACTCTGCAATAACACTTATTGGCACCGGCGCCGCCGAACATCAATGGCGGCCCCGCTGAAAACCAGCGGCGGCTGCCTCCACGTCTGTTCTCAGCTGGGATCGGAGTGGATGAAGGCAGAGGCACCGCTGCCTTTAATCCGCCCTGCTCCTCTTAGGGATAATAACTTTTTCCCCCGCTCTATCCCAGGACTTGTCTGTCATCTTGACATGGCAATATCTCCCAACTCCACTGTTTCATAGTCAGTTTCATTTACTTCCAAACACCATTTCACACTCTGCTGGCTTTAACTAGGTATTATCCAGCGCGCGGGGAGTGTGCTGCAGATTGAATCGTGACAGATACAACAATGTTTCTGCTCAGAAATAAGAGAATATTGTAAGTGGCAGACGGTATGAAAACAATTTTGGCCCCGTTTTCCTGGTGCGACTTGTGCATTTGTCATCCCGGCGTTGGAATCCACGCCGGCTGGAAGCATCCCGGCACATTTCGGTGATGAAAGCCGGAGAAATCTGCCAACATTGGTCATCCGATGTCCCGGAGCAGCATCAGAAAACCCGCTAGCTCATCTGCTGGCGAACAGGCACGAGGATCACGGCGGAGGGTTCACACCGGTGTTCCGGATGTCACCTGTTACCTTGGCAACCGGGTTGTTAATGCCCACGGGGGAGCTGCCGCCCACGGATGTGCCAGTAGGTGGTCGGCGGCGCGTCCCTGCTGCCACCGCCGCTGACATATCAGAGCTGTTTATTAAGAGCATGACAAGTCTATCAAAGCCCATAAGCGGGCCCTCGTTCACAGGAGTTCCTTTGTTACTTCCAGGGAGGGTGTCATCAATCTTGCTGCCAAGCGACTCTCTTGAGCTGTTGATGGCAAACACGATTCCTCCCTTTCTGCCTGGCCTCTCCCGCCTCGCCGCCTGGAATCAGGCGTAGCGAGGGGGATCGGGGAGATAGCGGGACTTTCCCGAGAGTGCCTCTCCTGACAGGCGACGGGGCGCCGCTTGGACACCGGGGTGGATATATGGGAGCGCGTAATGAAAAGACGCTGACAGGACCTGCTCGCTCTGTAATGAAGGTCCTCCGGAGCTGTGGATGGGAACACACATCCTTCATGCTCGTGTCTGCCCGCCGTTCCCGCCGACTCCCTCTCGTTCACGTTAAACCCCGAAGAGGCGGCGCGGGAGAGGCGCCCCAGACATCAGCACGCCGTGTCAAACATTCACACGCCAGATGCGGCGTGAATTTTTAATAAAACAGCGAGTGGAGGTGATTTACACCCGCGATTGGGAGCCGTGAAGGTGCAGCCGAAGGAGCGGCCTCATCTCTCTCTGTCAGGGCGGCTCAAGTCTCGCCGTCGCTTACAGAGATGGACGATGATGTATGTACTCCACTTTAGCTTTGGCTGAGGTCACAGACTCCATAAATGTCTGAGACAAGTCTGATATTTTAATCTCTTTTTAGTTAGGGGGATGTTGGGCCTCTGCCCGATCGATACCCAGGGCAACGGGCCTGCCAAGACGTCTCGTGGTAGCGTTTCATTGTTCTGCCTGGAAGCTGAAATGTCAACCAGAATAGCGGCGCTCAACCTGAAGCTGAAACACGGCCGTCTGTAGTCAAAAATATCACTTTTCCTGTGATTTGGAAGCCTCTGACAGTAATGAAAGCAGAGCCGCGCTATCACAGCGCCGAGATGGCTCTCATGTGAGGCGGGGGGGCAGGCTGACACCAGGAATTTAGCTTTTCTAAAACTCTCAAATCAATTCTAATCAGTTTAATTCATCAGTCAACAATAGCCCAAAACTGCTGGAGGGCGTGTGTGTGTGTGTGCGTGTGTGTGTGTGTGTGTGTGGTGTGTGTGTGTGTGTGGTGTGTGTGTGTGTGTGTGTGTGTGTGTGTGTGTGTGTGTGCGTGTGTGTGTGTGTGTGTGTGTGTGTGTGTGTGTGTGTGTGTGTGTGTGCGTGTGTGTGTGTGTGTTGGGGGGCGCCTTTGTACACACAGCCAAAAATATCAAGACACTCTCTCACATTAACATTGCTAATTTGTTTGCCGATGGTTTCCAAGGCCCTGAATAATTGGCTGTGAGATATTGTTTGCTCAGGTGTTCCGGCTAATTGAATTCCGTATTGAATCCACCGTGGATGAATGTCGGAAGAATACTGAAAAGACTCGTGCGCGTTCCGATACATTTTCTGTGGAATGAGCTACTGGTGGAGATTAATTCCCGTCCCAGCAGCGACTGGTGATGATTGCGCCACATTAATTATCCCCTTTAATGTATTAAGCCCACACGTTTGGAATCTTAAAGCAACTTTCCGCGTGTTGGCCCGTTTCCTGTTAGCGGCCTTTGTTGCGCGTCTCTTTGTGCTCGCTGATACGCGTCCTCTGGACACGGCGCCCTTCTGAACGGCACTGATTGATTTCACGCGTCCATTGTGGCCCCTCGGCTCGGTGCTTTCAGCTGCATGCTGATAGAGCCCCTCATACGTGCGCTGCCGTGGCGCTCGGGCCCACGTGCACATGTGGAAGCCATATAGCAGCAGCTGGACACGCGTGTTGACGGAGCCGCGTGATGGATTCCATCATAGTTAGTGGTGAGGAGGTCGGCTGCTTTTGATTCAGCTGCCTGGCTCTGACCTAATGCCTCCGCTCCATCAGTCACCTTGTCCTCCCCTTGACTCCTCACCCCTGATCCCTCCCTCCAGCCCCAGAGGACTCAAGAAAAACAACCAAAGTGCTCCAGACCCCCCCCCACCACCAGAACCCCCCGTCTGGGCCCAAATAAATTAGATATGAAATCAATGCCGGGTCCTCAGGTTGTTGTTTTTGCTCTGCACATTCTTCACGTTGTCTCCTTAAAATGGTGAAAGGTAGAAATCTGCGTGCCCCCCCCATAGCCCCCATAGCCCCCCCATCGCCCCCCATAGCCCCCCCATAGCCCCCCCCCATCGCGGCCCCCCCATCCATCTAGAATTTCCGTGGAAACGACCAGAATCAGCAGTTCAACACAAGACGCCAGCGTAAATCTCAGTATTCTAGTGTTACAGTCTCTCAGGACCTGGAGGAGTTCACACACGCTCAGGCTCTTCGGGCCCTTCGGGCTCTTCAGGCTCTCCCATGTGTGTAGCCAGGGCCCCCATGTGTGTAGCCAGGGCCCCCATGTGTGTAGCCAGTGGCCCCATGTTTGTAGCCAGTGGCCCCCATATTTGCAGCCAGGGCCCCATGTTTGTAGCCAGGGCCCCATGTTTGTAGCCAGTGGCCCCCATGTTTGTAGCCAGGGCCCCCATGTTTGTAGCCAGGGCCCCATGTTTGTAGCCAGTGGCCCCATGTTTGTAGCCAGTGGCCCCCATGTTTGTAGCCAGTGTCCCCATGTTTGTAGCCAGGGCCCCCATGTTTGTAGCCAGTGTCCCCATGTTTGTAGCCAGGGCCCCCATGTTTGTAGCCAGGGCCCCCATGTTTGCAGCCAGGGCCCCATGTTTGTAGCCAGGGCCCCCATGTGTGTAGCCAGGGCCCCCATGTTTGTAGCCAGGGCCCCCATGTGTGTAGCCAGGGCCCCCATGTTTGTAGCCAGGGCCCCCATGTGTGTAGCCAGGGCCCCCATGTGTGTAGCCAGGGCCCCCATGAGGCTCGTGCTGTCTCGGGTAATGAAACCGGCACCGAGCTCCACCACCCATCTGAAGCTGGAGGCTCTTCAGGAAACCAGCAGGTGTCCTTCCAGGCCAGGATTAGTCCCTTTATCCCGGGTTCACACACCAGCCTAAACTCATCCAGAACCAGGACCTGGATCCTTAACCCTGGGGTTTAGCATCCCAACCACGAGGCCGTGGTGCTGTGGCCCCTTGACGAGGCTCTAAAAAGGGGGCAGATAATCAGGCTGATAAAAGAGTTTCTGTCTTTGATGTCACTGTTCTCAAGAAATATCCAGATCAGCTGGTCCAGTATTTTTAGAATTCTTCTCGTGCTCCTGTTTATCTAGAAGCTGTGTGTGTGTGTGTGTTGTGTGTGTGTGTGTGTGTGTGTGTGTGTGTGTGTGTGTGTGAGTCTCCGCTCTGGTAACCAGCGACAGAGACGTTCTCTGTGTGACAGAGCTCTATTTGCCATAACTGACATCTTCATCCCGTCTCACCAACCGCCGGCATCTGTGGCGTTTCCAGGCGGATGCGCTGCAGTGGACGGGGAATTCTGAGGATCCAGACAAGGCCGCAGCAGCACCGGCAGGTGGAGGCTGGAAGGGAGGAGGAGGAGGAGCAGGAGGAGGAGGAGGGGGGGAGGAGCAGGAGGGGGGGAGGAGCAGGAGGAGGAGGAGCAGGAGCTGGAGGAGGGGGGGGAGGAGCAGGAGGGGGGGAGGAGCAGGAGGAGGAGGAGCAGGAGCTGGAGGAGGGGGGGAGGAGCAGGAGGAGAAGGAGCAGGAGCTGGAGGAGGGGGGGAGGAGCAGGAGGGGGGGAGGAGCAGGAGCTGGAGGAGGAGCAGGAGGAGGAGGAGGAGGAGCTGGAGGAGCAGGAGGAGCTGGAGGAGGAGGAGCTGGAGGAGCAGAAGGAGGAGGAGCTGGAGGAGGAGGAGCTGGAGGAGGAGGAGGAGTAGGAGCAGGAGGAGCTGGTCATCCAGAGAGGCGCCATAAATCAGCAGATCTTTGAATCCACAATTTGGGATAAATTCCACATTTGCTGCTAACGAGTCGACAGTTTGATTGATGGACGTCAGCAGACAAACAAACAAGAAGCAGCAAACGGCTTCATCTGGAATCTTTGGAGCTCAGTGAAGGCCCTGACACACACACACACACACTCACACACACAGACACACACACACACAGACCCACACAGAGACACACACAGACCCACACACACACACACACACACCACACCACACACACACACACACACAAACACACAACACACACAACACACACACAGACCACACACACACACACACACAACCACACACACACACACACACACACACTCACACACACACACACACACACACAACACACACACACACACACACACACACACACGCACACACAACACACACACACACACACTCACACACGCACACACACACACACACACACCACACTCACACACACACACACACTCACACACACACTCACACACACACACTCACACACGCACACTCACACACGCACACACTCACACACGCACACACACACACAAACACACACACACCACACACACAACACACCACACACACACACAAACACACACACACACACAGACCACACACACACACACACACACTCACACACACACACACCACACCACACACACACAACACACACACACACCACACACCACACACACACACACACACACACACACACACACAAACACACACACACAACACACACACACCACACACACCACACTCACACACACACACTCACACACACCACACACACACACACAACACACACACACACACACTCACCACACACACTCACACACACCACACACACACACACACGTAACCCAAACACACGTGTCCAGGTCCAAACTCTCCGTCTTCATTTGTTCTTTCACAATTTACACATGAAGTCAGAAACGCCGCTCAGCTGCTCCAAACATTCGTCACCGTGGCCCAAATGGACGGGCAGCCGCTCCAACCGTGGCGCCGGTTCCGGTCGCGCCGCTGCGTTCAGGACGCCGATCAATGGTGGCGTCTTCACTCCAAACCCATTTGGAGCAGCCACTTCCTGTTGCAGCCACTTCCTGTTGCAGCCACTTCCTGTTGCAGCGTCCCTGTTCAGGTGCGCCTGCACGGGTTTGTCGGCGCCTCACGAAACAAACGCGATGTTGTGCGTTCTTCCGACCCGGTTTTCCCAGGTTTCCAGCCGTCAGTGGCCCGTGATGACCGACCCCTCCCTCTCTTTGTCGCCGCTGGCAGCGCGCCCTGTTTTCTCCCATCGCCGTGGCAACCGCCGCCGCGCGCTATTGTGCCGATGTTTGTGCACAGCTAAGGTGTCGCCTGTGTGTTTAATGGACCTCCCAGTCCGCTTCAGTGTCGCCCCAGGGTCTCCCCGGCCGACCGCGAGCCCGCCGCTGTTTGTCCCCGGGAGCGGGCGAGCGGAGGCGGGGCGGGGATGAGATACGGCTGATAATGGCGGCTTTGTTCTGCGGCTGGAAGCGCCGCGGCCGCGCCGCTGTGGACCAGGAGACGCCTGGTCAAACAGAGACACACAAAGGCGCGGGGGGGCTCCCGCTCGCCACCGCCCGCCAGCACGTCGCACCTTCTGCGGCGGCGGTGAATTACTGCCCCCACAACCTTTCACACGTACAGAAGCGCTCCCTCACCCAGCGGGGACGCTGACATTTGCTTTCTGCTTGATACAAAGCGGCCTTTTTAATGCGTTGCCCCTGAGGCCACGCCCCCCAGCACGGCGGGGGGCCTCGCTCCTGAAGGACGCTCAGTCGAGGCTCTCGAACGCGGCGCCCACGTTAACTGACTCCAAACTTTCGCCCCTGACGTGCGCGGCCCCGATCAAACGTGGCGCCGACATTAGCGGGCGCCCGCGTCCCGGCTCAGACCTGGTGCCTGTTCTGGTTCTAACCTCTTTCCTAGCCCCCCAGGACCGGAGGGGGGGCGACCAGGAACCGGTTAGCGTCTATTTTTATGCTGATGACACACTTTCCTCTCCGGGGCTTTTCCGTGTCGCTGCCGCTTGACTTTCTCGCCGTCTTTTCTGGACCGGATCAGCTGTTTACGAGTTCACCCGGCAGATCCGCTGCCAGCAAAAGAGGTCCGATGACAAAAGCTCGCCGCCTCGGCCCGTTCCTCCGCCAGGCGCCGCCGCCGCCGCCGCCGCCGTCCCGGCTATTGACTCAGGGACACAAAAAGGAGCAATAAAGGCCGCGGCGCTGTTTTGTGGGAGCGGCGGGTTTTGTTCGTGGCGTGGTGTTTGGAGCAGATTACAGCGCGTGGGCACACGGGCCTCCCCGGGGGGCCGTCTCCACGCCTCAGGTATTGTGGCCAGGCAGACGTGCCGGTGGCCCTGGGCGCGCTGGAGAACAGGGGACAGTGGCTGCGTTTGTTTCCGGCTGAAAAGGATTCCAGGTCCTGACGGCCGTGATTAATCACCCAGAGGCTGACGGGTGAGCGCGGCCGGGAAGGTGCAACTTTTTAATTCATCCCGCACAATCTGGTCGGAGCAGCCGCTCGCATCTCCTGCGCTTCCTCCTCGCTGACCACTGCTTCCTCCCGCTCCCCATTCATGGCCCACGTAATTATCTGGGCTGCAGTTGTTGTAATTGCGTGTGTGTGTGCGTGTGTGTGTGTGTGTGTGTGTGTGTGTGGTGTGTGTGTGTGTGTGTGTGTTGTGTGTGTGTGCTGGGACGCTGCTCTATTTTCATTGGAGATGGTTTCCTTCTCCTTTGTGGGACAATAGTTAATTGACTTTGTTAATGTATTTGGGGATCAGTGATTTCTCAACAACAAATGACCTTTATGGAGCTGAGCGTCACACATTGTCTGTGCACGTACACACACGCGCATGTGTGTGTGTGTGTGCGTGTTGATCCATTGTGACCTTTTCCGGTGTCAGGTGTGTTTGTGCACCGCCGGAGAAATATCTCCCTCAAAGCCTCTTTTCCAAAACACTTCAGATTCATAAACATCTCGGCGGTGCCGCTCCGCTCCGCGCTGACAGACAGCTGAATCGCCGCCTTTTGAATAAATTTCCCATCTCGCCATGTTCGCATCCACTCACATGAGCCGGCCTTCTCATTAAGACTCAGCAGGTTATATGATGGTATTGCTGGAATCCCTGGAGCCAAATGAACAGGGACAGCTACACTGCTTAATGCAAGGTAGCCTAGCAACAGATAGTGGGATGGCTGTGGAAACATACCCTCATATTTATGTTTACATGAGAGAATGATTTGTCTGTCAGGCTGATGGATCCTAATGTTCTGCTCTCCCCCGGGCTTTTCTGGTGCCGCACGCAGCCCTGACACTTACCCTGAAGGACAGGCGCCACCTTCCCCAACACGCATGAATACTTAATACTGTTAGACTACATTTATGCAAAGAATGGAAATGGCACTGGGGGGGGGCAAGTGCATCAAAGGCATGACACAGTGTGTGTCACCAACACGAGGGGGGGTGGGGGGGGGGGGGAGAATGATGGCACACATAAGGACAGACGTCGCAGCGCGGCCTTTCTTTTCCGCAGTTATTTCCCATAACAGCATTCCGGTAATCGGATTGTGCTGTGGAAGAGAAGCGTGTTTTCCTGTGCTGTTAACGGCCGTGACGATATAAATGCAAGTCACTTCCTGTAAGGGCAATCGGGATCTATACGGCTCGACGGAGTCTGTTTTTACAGTGTGTCCTGCTCCGACGGGGACAGAATGCATCAACTCAATTAGCCTGGCACACCAGGAGGATCAGCACCATAGATTCGATTTGGCCCCGCTTGTTTACCAGCGTGCGGCCGCTGAATAATATCTATACGGTCGGTGCGTACGGAAAAAGACCATGGTGCTATAGTAACGAGCCCGCTAAGCCTCTCCCTCGCCGCGCTGCCGCGCAACTGGGCTGGCAGAGATATAAGAAAGGCTTTTGTCAGGAGAGAGGCGCATCCCTGTTCATCCCGGGAACTCGTTTCCATAGTTACATCAATGTTGTTGAAGTGAGAAGATCAGGTATTCCAGTGAGTGATCTTTTACATGAGCCCTGCTCCTCTCCTATTGATTTTCATCCCACGTTGAGGGGAGGGGGGGGGGAGGGAGGGGGGGGGGGGTACAGCAGCCCACTCCAACCGTCTCGGAGATATTGTGGAAATAATGAAAGGGCGAAACGTGTCGGAAAGGCGGCGGACAAGAAAAGAAAGGAGGGGAAGAAAAGCCCGTGAAGAGGCGCTGAGAGATTTTGTGATGAGATGTCCAGCTACGCTCCGGAGGTCAGGGTACGCTGTCGGCGCCACGAACCGCAAAGCATGACAGCGGCTGAGGCTAACAGCTAATCGCTGTCTGTAGCGGCCCATGATCTCCGCGTTGTTACCCACACGCTCACGCGCACGTGGGAAATCTGCCGCTCGCTGCAAAGCTAATGGCTTTGAAAAGAGAGTTAATCACTGCTACGTGGTTAGCCACATGCTCACATCCTCCAGCGTGGTTGGCGTGTTCCAGGGGTTAGCAAAACACTGGCGTAACACATCATCGCTCTTTATGAGGCTGGGGCCTGCAAGAGGGAGGGGGGCCCGCAGATGATGCTAAAAAGACGGTAATGACAGCCATTCACCGCAATCCAATTATGCAAAAGGGAGTCTAAACAATTCCATCATCCCCTAAATTAGATTGTCCTAACGAGATAAAGGCACCAATTAATCCTGAATTAATTTCTACAGCTCATTTTCCCCAGAAAACACTCCAGTATGCAAATACCAACGAGAGACGGGGAGGCATCCTTCTGCGGGGCCGCCGCCGCCGCCGCCGCCTCGGCTGGCGGGAGCCCTGAACTCAGACGCTCGCCGGCGTGAGAAGCTAACAGAAGCTAACGTTAGCAGTTTACTCAAACGAGTCTGATGGAACAGCCATTGCGCCGAGGGCGGAAAACACGCGGGAATCTTCAAACGTTCCAGCCCTCGTCCTGGCCCATCTGAACGTCCCCAGTTCGGCCCCCCCGGAGGCTCCTGTTGGGACGAGGAGCCCCGGCGTCGCCAGACAGACGAGGCGCCCACCAGCCTGTAAATATCTGCCTGCTCTGAAAACAAAGCAATTAAAATTTTTGTTCATCATAATCATCATTACCATTCTCACACTCCTAATTGTTTTGCTGCCAGCTGTCTCCAGTTGTTATAATTGAGTGATCTGGCACATTCTCTCAGCAGAGATGCAGCCGGAGAGCAAATGTGATTTCATAAAAAAAGAAGAAAAAAAAAAATAAAACGCCTCTAAAAATGGATGTAGAACCCTGAATTTAATTGTAGGAATTTATGAGCTGGTCTGATTCACTGGCTTCGGCTTTTGTGCATAAATCTGGGCTGTGCTTCATAGGACGGGGCCTGTTTACCCCATATTTTATCAAAGAGGATGTCTTTATGAACCTGCTTTGGGCCTTGAAGCGCAGCGTTTTATCGATCAGCAGTGAGCTACTACCACCTGTGCCCCCCCACCCCCACCCCCCATGTGATGAGAGAAAGATCCAGGCTGTCAGTTGCCAGGCAGCGTTCAGGAGCGCTGGCCCACATCGGCTAATTACCTGCAGAAATCGCATATTGACAGACGGGCCGATGCGTATCGATCCGCCGGCGCCGCCACCTTCGGAATAACCCAACGCTAATGAATCCGTTCCCGTTTGGGAAGGAGGGAAAAAAGGCAGTTTTGCCTGAAATACATGCAGCGCGTGACAGGTGTTGGCAGGACCGGGGCTGCTTGGTGATGCAGCGGCGCCGTCCCAGCGTCCCTCTCCGCCTCCCTGCCTGTCTCATCCCGCTCTGCCGCCATCTTTCCCTCCCCGGCCATCCCTCTCTGCCCGCCGCGCGGCAGTTATTCTTCACCGTGGCGAGCGGGCCGGGGCAGTAAATACGCCGCTGCTCAGAGCGCGGACCCCGGGTGACCCCCCAACCCCTGTGTCTGCGCTGCCTCTCCAAGGTCTCTCCGTCCAAGGCCCCTGTGTTTGCGGCTCAGCCCCTGTAATTCACCAGCCTGCTAGATCGCCTGCCAGCAGCTATTGATTTTTGTTTCCCCAATCTCCTGGAGAGAGGGAAAGAAAAGATTAAAAACACTTTGTCAGTTTGGTGGGGAGTGAGAATTCCAGGCGGGGGATACCTGGGAGGGCGCGGGGTCAGGGCTGAGGTACTGTACATCTTTATGGCTTTAGCTATTTCCCCACCGCAGACATCTCTGTCATGCTCCGCGCTCGCACGGAACAGAGCAGCGTGGAGAATTTAAGAGAGGAAGGGGAGCGGAAAGTTCTGCCGGAGCTCCAGCCGGGGACGACCTCTGCCTGCTCCGCTCGGCGGAGGCTGTGCAGCGGCGCCGCGACTGACTGCGCAATAATCGCACGCACAATGGGGCTGATTTACAGGTAGTCACAAATGCAACACGAGCGGCAGATCTCCTCCAACCCCCCCCCCCGCACCGTCCAACTGGAGGGAGTGTTTAGGCCATTGGAAAACTGGAGGGAGTGTTTAGGCCTTTCAGGCTGGTCTCTGCCCATAAAACAGCTTTTCTGGGAACGTGCACAAACACGTGCTGCTTTTCTCTCATTCAGCCTTTTTCTAAAATTAGCCCCCACCTGCTCGTCTCCTCCAAGCGAGAAGAAACAGTGATCGGTCTGAGGACGGAGCTCAGTGTTTCTTTACCATCACACGTTCTCCTGGCTCAGGTCATCTAAACTCCTGGATCAAAGGTGACTCCCATCATGCAGCAGCTGCTCCTCCATTATTTACTGCTGTGTTTTAAAAGCATGGAAGCTGTGGTTCTGTCTCAGGAAGCGAACCCAAACACTGCTGGGCCCTGAAGGGATCCAATCCAACCCAGACCAGCAGCTCCTGATGATCCTGGACCAGGATGAGGTTCAGCAGCTTCCTGGAATAAGCCCTCCACACACACAGACGAAATAAAACACTTTTGTTCCCACTTACCTGATGAATTACCCCCCCCACACACACACACACCCACCCACCCCCCCCCACACACACACCCAGACTGGGTTTGCTCCCTGCTTTGCCCCAGCTTCTTGAGTAATTGCCCCCCTTCCCCCGGCCCAGCGGCAGGATGGGTAATGGTGCCTTTTAGGGCCACTCTCCGTTGTGGAATCAAATATTCATCCATACGTGAGGACGGTCTGGGGCTGATGTATGGGTCCATGGCTCTGACAGACATTCCCTTCAATATTTGATGGGTCATCAGAGCTCGGCGTGTCACACCGCAGGGCCGAACCGGGCCTGAAAATAGCCCCCAAACACCCTCCAGAACAATAATCCCGGTGTAGATTTTGAGGAAATTACCCGTATAAATCCCCGCTCCCTGTTTTCCTTCCACCTTTGGTGCTGCTTTCTTTCTCAACAGGTTAACGTCTCTTTGCAGTCCAATTCTTTGTGCGGAACCATCAGCCGCTGCACACTAAATCAGCTTGATTGCACGCCAGCGAGGAGATAAAAGGCTGGGAGGTGGGTACAGTAATCCAGGGAGAGCGGGTGGTCTGCTCGCAGGCATATCGCTTTATTCCCTCATGCATATTCACTTCTGAGCTCCTGAGTATGCAGATTAGTCCTGTCTGAACACTGGACCCTCCAATCACAGCCTACTCGGGCTTTTTCTTCTTTCTTCCTCTCTAACTGCACCCTGCTGCTCGTGAGAGCTGCCACAATGAATGTGGCGTGCATGTGAGCGTGCATGTGAGTGTGTGTGTGAGCGTGTGTGTGTGTGTGTGTGGGGGGGGGGGTGTTCGGGGGGGCAGTATTTTTTTGCTTGTTTGCAAGTTCAGTGGCAGCTGGGTTTGAGTGTGTGTTCACGAACAAATGCTCTGTGTGTGTGTGTGTGTGTGGTGTGTGTGTGTGTGTGTGTGTGTGTGTGTGTGTGTGTGTGTGTGTGTGTGTGTGTGTGTGTGTGTGTGCGTGTGTGTGTGTGTGGAGGTGAGTGTTTGCCAGACACATGGCTTTGTCTTGTCCTGGCACCGTGCTCGACTCACCAGATGTTCTTCTTCTTTATCATCCTCCACTCACACCGTGTTCTTTGAGCTTCGGGGAATCTGTTCCGCTCGTTTCCAACTTGCTCTTTTGTTTTCCTGCACGACAACAAC